>NC_143024.1:83194482-83204482 GCF_057628025.1 Oncorhynchus mykiss | reverse complement strand
CTGTCTCTCAGCTACACCCCATCTGTCTGTCTACACCACACACACACACACACACAAGTGTATGTAAACTTCTGACCCACTGGAATTGTGACACAGTGAATTATAAGTGAAATAATGTGTCTGGAAAAAATTGTTGGAAAAATGACTTGTGTCATGCACAAAGTAGATGTCCTAACCGACTGGCCAAAACTATAGTTTGTTAACAAGACATTTGTGGAGTGGTTAAAAAATGAGTTTTAATGACTCAAACCTAAGTGTATGCAAACTCTCGACTTCAACTGTACATACAGTTGAGGCTTGCAAGCCGAAGAACACCATCCCAACCGTGAAGCACGGGGGTGGCAGCATCATGTTGTGGGGGGTGCTTTGCTGCAGGAGGGACAGGTGCACTTCACAAAATAGATAGCATCATGAGGAGGGTACTTATGTGAATATATTGAAGAAAGATTTCAAGACATCAGTCAGGAAGTTAAAGCTTGGTTGCAAATGGGTCTTCCAAATGGACAATGACCCCAAGCATACTTGCAAAGTTGTGGCAAAATGGCTTAAGGACAACCAAGTCAAGGTATTGGAGTGGCCATCACAAAGCCCTGACCTCAGTCCTCTAGAAAATGTGTGGGCAGAACTGAAAAAGTGTGTGCGAGCAAGGAGGCCTACAAACCTCACTCAGTTACACCAGCTCTGTCAAGAGGAATAGGCCAAAATTCACCCAACTTATTCTGGGAAGCTTGTGGAAGATTAGCCAAAACATTTGACCCAAGTTAAACAGTTTAAAGGCAATGCTACCAAATACTAATTGAGTGTATGTAAACTTCTGACCCACTGGGAATGTGATGAAAGACGTAAAAGCTCAAATAAATAATTCTCTCTACTATTATACTGATATTTCACATTTTTCAAATAAAGTGGTGATCCTAGCTGACCTAAGACAGGAATTTTTTTACTAGGATTAAATGTCAGGAATTGTGTAAAACTGACTTTAAATGTGTTTGGCTGAGGCTAAACTTCCGACTTCAACTGTAAATATACACGCGCCCACGGGCACACTGCCTCACACTTATGTACAGACAACTACAGTACCATCTACCAGTTCACTGTAGTGTACACTTCAGAGTGCCCTAACACACCCAACTCAAATATAAGGGCACCAGGTGGTATTGGAGAGGTGCATATTTGTCTAAGTGTAGGAGTGTCAGTCAGTTTGTGTGTGTGTGGGGGTATGCATGTGTATGTGTATGCTTGTGGTTAGGGTGTGTGTGTTAATGTATAAATCAGGTTAAATGTATTCTAGCTCAGGGGTCTGTATTTATTGCCTGACTGTGATGTCACACAAAGACAGACAGCACCCTGATCTGCCTGGGGACACATGGAGCAATACGGTCTCCCTGTGGGTGGGTGATATATATACACACACACACACACATGCACACACGACCACACACACATGCACACGCACACACGTTGAGCATGCAGCTATTCCCCTCTCTCTCCATTTCTCACCTCCCTTTTCTCTACCTGCTCCTGTAATGGAGTGTAATTATCAGATGTTGGGTGGGCGGTATGATTCTACCAGGGCAGGAAGACACAGTCAATGCAGCGCTCTCAATAAAAAAAGAATCATTTTTAACTCTGTATTTCTTTCCCATTTACGTCAACCCTCGAAGTCTATTTCCACTTTTCTATTTTCTCCAAATGTATATGGAATGTCCTCTTTTCATTTGTGTTAAGTTGTTACTTCCCATCTCTCTCCAACTATCTGGATATCTAAATGAATATCTTTTCTCTGTAGACTCAGATAACATTTATTTGTATTTTGTTGTCATGAAAAGAGGCTGTTGCCGCATCCAAACATGATTTCTGTTTCATAGTTACAACAAAGGCACCCCACACATAAAATGTATTGAATACTTGAATTTGGGTGTTTTTATATAATTTTTTATATATATTTTTTTACAAAGTAACATAATTTTTTTTAAATGCTATTGTGTTACTTGAAATATAGATATATTTTTCATATAGTGCATTGGGAAAATATTCAGACCCCTTGACTTTTCCTGATTTTGTTACGTTACAGACTTATTCTAAAATTCATGAAATACATAAAAATCCTCACCAATCTACACACAATACCCCATCGTGACAAAGTGAAAACAGGTTAAAAGATGGGAGAAATTTCCAGAAGGACAACAGTCTCAGCAGCACTCCACTCAGGCCTTTATGGTAGAGTGGCCAGACGGAAGACACTCCTCAGTAGAAGGCACATGACAGCCTGCTTCGATTTAGCTAGAGGACAAGATTCTCTGGTCTAAACCTGCTATTGCTTTATTATTATGGGGTATTGTGTGTAAATTGATGAGGGAAAAATGCACTGTATTCTATTGTTACTTAAGACCTTCATAAACGCAACAAAAGTATTATTTTTGCAATAGCATATGTGAAATGTATTAATTACACTGAAAACTTTGCCGTCAGCAGGACTGATCATTAGCTTGAAGGGGGATCCCTCGAAGCCCAGAGGTTCTAGTCTCAAGAGCCTTAAGTGTTGCTTAGATGTTTCACCCTACATGTGTTTACTATACCTTCTCTTGTACCTTCTGTTATATACTGAGTCCCACTGCTATTAAAAAGCAGTTGATTACAACGTTGTCAGGGTGGAATTACTCAGACACATGTATACTGTCTTTATACTGACCCCAGTACACTCTGCACGCTGCACAGTGACCCAGGGTAGTTAGAGGGTTGTGAGGTAGGGGTTGGGTTGTAGTGTGTTGATCGGGTAGAACCTATAATCTATGGTTCAGTGAGTTGGTTCCCCTAAGGTGGAGATTAAAGTATACTAGTTTTAAGGGCAAAAAAATGACAACTGTGCCATATAGATTGCAAAATAGTTGTGAATAGATTATTGCTGTACTGATTCCATGGCACATGATTTATGAACTGATACACAAAACAGTGCCGGATTCAAAACTTTCAGGTTGTCAATTGAAATTATTATACAAAATTCTTGAAACCAATAGAATGTTAAATAAACTCAGCAAAAAAAGAAATATCCTCTCACTGTCAACTGCGTTTATTTTCAGCAAACTGTGTAAATATTTGTATGAACTAGGTTCAACAACTGAGACATAAACTGAACAAGTTCCAAAGACAAGTGACTAACAGAAATGGAATAATGTGTCCCTAAACAAAGGGGGGTCAAACATTTTTGCCAGTCTGGTCCAGCAACGGTGGGTTTGTGCTCATAGGCGACGTCGTTGCCGGTGATGTCTGGTGAGGACCTGCCTTACAACAGGCCCACAAGCCCTCCGTCCAGCCTCTCTCAGCCTATTGAGGACAGTCTGAGCACTGATGGAGGGATTGTGCGTTCCTGGTGAAACTCAGGCAGTTGTTGTTGCCATTCTGTACCTGTCCCGCAGGTGTGATGTTCAGAAGTACCGATTCTGTGCAGGTATTGTTACACATGGTCTGCCAGCTGTCTGTCCTGTCTCCCTGAAGCGCTGTCTTAGGCGTCTCACAGTACGGACACTGCAATTTATTGCCCTGGCCACATTTGCTGTCCTCATGCCTCATTGCAGCACATTCACGCAGATGAGCAGGGACCCTGGGCATCTTTCTTTTGGTGTTTTTCAGAGTCCATAGAAAGGCCTCTTTACTGTTCTAAGTTTTCATAACTGTGACCTTAATTGCCTACCGTCTGTAAGCTGTTAGTGTCTTAACGACCGTTCCACAGGTACATGTTCATTAATTGTTTATGGTTCATTGAACAAGCATGGGAAACAGTGTTTTTAAAACCTTTGCAATGAAGATCTGTGAAGTTATTTGGATTTTTATGAATTATCTTTGAAAGACAGGGTCCTGAAAAAGGGACGTTTATTTTTTGCTGAGTTTATATGGGGGAATACAACTATTCCAGCTCTGCAGATTTTGCGTCGAAGAGACATTATCATTTGATCATTTGTTTTGGTACTGTCCATGCGTAGCTTCTTTTTGGCTGAGGAATTGCAACATTTACCAGGAGCTAACTCTGCAAATAGCACTGCTGGGTGATTTGAAAAGTCCTAGTCAATCGATCAATAATATAATAATACTCTTAGCAAAGAAAATCATCTTTAATTCACAATCCTTAGAAACTATGAGAATACAACGGTTCATAACTTCTGTGGAACATCACAGCACAGATGAAAAATACATGGCAAATAGAAATCAAAACTGAAGCTGAAGGATGGGACTAAAAATAACAAGATAACTAATGTCAAATATACTGTGTTGGTCAAATATATATAGTTTCAGAACTTTTGTGAAACAGCACAGATGGAAAGAATATGGCAAATAGGAATCAAAACTGGATGGTCTTCACAGATAGGGGTTCAGGGTAGATAACTACTGAAAAATATTCTGTGTCTGTAAAATGTATATAGTACATATAAGCTGGAAGTAGACGTCTAAGTGTTGTTGTCCATTAGTTTACTGCAATTACAGGATGGGTGGTAGAATAATAAAGAAAAATATATTTTAAAAATATATACAGTAGTAGTCAAAAGTTTGGACACCTACTCACTCAAGGGTTTTTCAAAACAAATTGAATATTTTCTTCATAGTAGTTGTGAAGTAATTGTGAAGACATCAAAACTATGAATACCAAATCATGTAGTAACCATAAAAGTGTTAAACAAATCAAAATATATTTTATATAAGCCACCCTTTGTCTTGATGACAAATTTGTACACAGATGACAAATGTGTACACAGTCAATCAGTCCCAACATTTTTTTTTGTCACAGAGTGTACTCTGACACAGTTGCATACACACTGTACTTACTGAGCACTGGGTGTACTGTGATACTGATACTGGGTGTAAATATGTTTGTCCATATGTTAAATATATATGTTTGTAAACATTCCATCTATGAGCAGACCTGAACGACCTGTATGATTGGTGTCAAACATGCAAAGCTAGTTGCCATATTCTTCACACTCCAGTTGCCATGTGCCTTCTCTCCCTCTATCTACCTACATACATACATCTGTCTATCTCTCAATCTATCTGTATCTTTCCCTCACTCTCTATCTACAGTTGAAGACGGAAGTTTCCATACACTTAGGTTGGGGTCATTAAAACTTGTTTTTCAACCACTCCACAAATGTCTTGTTAACAAACTATAGCTTTAGCAAGTCGGTTAGGACATCTACTTTGTGCATGACAAGTTATTTTTCCAACAATTGTTTACAGACAGATTATTTCACTGAGATTCACTGTATCACAATTCCAGTGGGTCAGAAGTTTACATACACAAAGTTGACTGTGCCTTAAACAGCTTGGAAAATTCCAGATAATTATGTCATGGCTTTAGAAGCTTCTGATAGGCTAATTGACATCATTTGAGTCAATTGGAGGTGAACCTGTGGATGTATTTCAAGGCCAACCTTCAAACCCAGTGCCCCTTTGCTTGACATCATGGGAAAATCAAAAGAAATCAGCCAAGACCTAAGAATCTTTTTAGACCTCCACAAGTCTAGTTCATCCTTGGGAGCAATTTCCAAATGCCTGAAGGTACCACGTTCATCTGTACAAACAATAGTACACAAGTATAAACACCATGGGACCACGCAGTCGTCATACCGCTCAGGAAGGAGACGCATTCTGTCTCCTAGAGATGACTTTGGTGCGAAAAGTGCAAATCAACCCCAGTACAACAGCAAAGGACCTTGTGAAAATGCTGGAGGAAACAGGCACAAAAGTATCTATATCCAGAGTAAAACGAGTCCTATATCGACATAACCTGAAAGGCTTGCAAGTCGAAGAACACCATCCCAACCGTGAAGCACGGGGGTGGCAGCATCATGTTGTGGGGGTGCTTTGCTGCAAGTGGGACTGGTGCACTTCATAAAATAAATGGCATCATGAGGTAGGAAAAGGATGTGGATATATTGAAGCAACATCTCAAGACAAAAATTCACCCAACTTATTGTAGGAAGCTTGTGGAAGGCTACCCGAAACGTTTGACCCAAGTTAAACAATTTATAGGCAATGCTACCAAATACTAATTGAGTGTATGTAAACTTTTGACCCACTGGGAATGTGACTAAAGAAATAAAAGCTCAAAGAAATAATTCTCTCTACAATTATTCTGACATTTCACATTCTTAAAAGAATGGGGTGACCTAAAACAAATAATTTTTACTAGGATTAAATGTCAGGAATTGTGAAAAACTGAGTTTAAATGTATTTGGCTAAGGTGTATGTAAACTTCCAACTGTATCTCCCTATACGCTCAAGGTCCTAAACGACATCATAACCGCCATCAATAAGAGACATTACTGTACAGCCGTATTCATCGACCTGGCCAAGGCTTTCGACTCTGTCAATCACCACATTCTTAGTGGCAGACAAGACAGCCTTGGTTTCTCAAATGATTGCCTCACCTGGTTTACCAACTACTTCTCTGATAGAGTTCAGTGTGTCAAATCGGAGGGCCTGTTGTCTGGCAGTCTCTATGGGGGTGCCACAGGGTTCAATTCTCGGGCCAACTCTCTTCTCTGTATACATCAATGATGTTGCTCTTGCTGCTGGTGATTCTCTGATCCACCTCTACGCAGACGACACCATTCTGTATACTTCTGGCCCTTCTTTGGACACTGTGTTAACTAACCTCCAGACAAGCTTCAATGCCATACAACTCTCCTTCCGTGGCCTCCAACTGCTCTTAAACGCAAGAAAAACTAAATGCATGCTATTCAATCGATCACTGCCCGCACCTGCTCGCCCGTCCAGCTTCACTACTCTGGACGTCTCTAACTTAGAATATGTGGACAACTACAAATACCTAGATGTCTGGTTAGACTGTAAACTCTCCTTCCAGACTCACATTAAACATCACCAATCCATTATTAAATCTAGAATTGGCTTCCTATATCGCAACAAACCATCCTTCACTCATGCTGCCAAACATACCCTCGTAAAACTGACCATACTACTGATCCTCGACTTCGGTGATGTCATCTATAAAATAGCCTCCAACACTCTACTCAACAAATTGGATTGCAGTCTATCACAGTGCCATCCATTTTGTCACCAAAGCCCCATACACTACCCATCATTGTGACCTGTACGCTCTCGTTGGTTGGCCTTCGCTTCATACTCGTCGCCAAACCCACTGGCTACAGGTTATCTACAAGTCTCTGCTGGGTTAAGCCCTGCCTTATCTCAGCTCACTGGTCACCATAGCAGCACCCACTCGTAGCACGTGCTCCAGCAGGTATATCTCACTGGTCACCCCCAAAGCCAATTCCTCCTTTGGTCGCCTCTACTTCCAGTTCTCTGCTGCCAATGACTGGAACGAACTGTAAAAATCTCTGAAGCTGGAGACTCATATCTCCCTCACTAGCTTTAAGCACCAGCTGTCAGAGCAGCCCACAGATCACTGCACCTGTCTGTTTATAGCCCATCTGTAAACAGCCCATCTAACTACCTACCTCATCCCCATACTGTATTTTTTTTTTTTATCTTGCTCCTTTGCACCCCAGTATCTCTACTTGCACATTCATCTTCTGCACATCTACCATTCCAGTGTTTAACTGCTATATTGTAATTACTTTGCCACCACGGCCTATTTATTGCCTTAACTCCCTTATCTTACCTCATTTGCACTCACTGTATATAGACTTTTTCTTTTCTTTTGTTCTACTGTATTATTGATTGTATGTTTGTTTACTCCATGTGTAACTCTGTGTTGTTGTATGTGTCGAACTGCTTTGCTTTATCTTGGCCAGGTCGCCGTTGCAAATGAGAACCTTTTCTCAACATGCCTACCTGGTTAAATAAAGGTGAAAAAAAATACTGCATCTCTCAGTGAATGTATTTTCATAAATCTTTATCTTGCTGCATTCTGTATATTCATCTTACTACCTCTCTCTCTTTCTCGCTCTGTCTCTCAGTGCATATCTCCCTCTTTCAATCTCTCTCTATCTCCCTGACAGCTCAACAGTCTTCATTTGTATGTAAATGCAGCACAATCCTGATCATTTCGCCCTGATGAGTGGAAAGAAGCCAAAGGAGCTTCCTGTCTGCTTCCTGTCTGCTTCCTGTCTGTCCCAAAACCACATTCAGACTCACACTGTTCTCGAGTCACGACATCTCCCTCTCACACACACACACACACACACACACACACACACACACACACACACACACACACACACACACACACACACACACACACACACACACACACACACACATACACATTTAAAACAGAACTATAGGTTACTCTTGCCTTCTACTCTTACTTCAGTCTTGTCTCTCAATGTGCAGTAATGAGGAGGTAATCACATAATCAAAGGTAGTGCAACCAACATATATGTCCCCCTGGACCCAGAGTCACTGGTTCCACATGGCACTTAAGTTCTCCCCAGAGAGGAAGAGCTTAGAATCAGAGTGAGATATGTTTGATTTCATTGTGAGAGAGCGAGAGAGCGAGAGAGAGAGGGAGCGAGAGAGAGAGAGAGAGCGAGAGAGAGAGAGAGAGAGCGAGAGACATAGAGCTGACAACCACAGAAGTGATGTGATAGGACGTGAAGGCTACATATGCAGATAAACACACAGTATGTCAGGCAGGTCTACACTGTACTTTCATAGAGCATGGCTGACTACTGAAATGCACGCACACACGCAAACACACATGTACGGATGCATACACTTACACACGCACGCATACACTCATGCACACACACGGACACGCATGCACAGAAATGACTAACACTCAATGGCCTCCAACCAAACCAGCAGCCATGCAGAGAAAGATGTTCATGTCTGTTGATTACTGTCTGTTTATAAAACTAGTGTGTTGTCAAGGAGAATAAGAAAACAACTAAATTAATTCCAGTTGTAATTCCATATTACATGACAACTGGAGACTAGAAAGGATATTAATAGTATACAGAAAATGAAAATCTCATTTTTGGCAGCACTTGGTACATTTGCATACATATTGCCATGGTAATTTCAAAGCCAACATGAATTCCTTAGTGAGCTTTACAAAACAATTCTTCATTTGGCACAGACCAACGTCATCTTCCATCTTTTACAAACATTGTGTCACAATTTGTTTTTTAAAGGTTATACATAATAATAATAATACTAATAATACTAATAATAATAATAATAATAATAATAATAATAATAAAAGAGTGGCCCCAGGAATAAAAGTGGCCCCAGGATTCAGACTCACTATACTGACGTTGAAGGTCCCATGCTCTACCATCTGAGACACAGAGGATCAGCATACTATTATTCATTGTATTACAATATGGTTCGCTACTACATTAGTTATTGATTCATCCTCTGGTAAAGCATGAGAATCCTCTGATCTAGAAGGTTATGTGAAGGAGGTTGTCATGTTGAGGATTCCACATATAGAAACCAGGGTGGCTTGTGTGTACTGCCCTTGACCAAGTTCATCCCTGCTCTAACACAATCTTATAATAACTCCTCCAATTGACCTCAAATTAACAAGGACCCCTTTATAGAACAGACTGTTCCCCTGTTGGGTGAGAAAGCGTGTCATTCACTCAGTCACATTAGCTGTTGGACTCTTGGACTTCTATCTCTCTCTTTATTGTTCTATTATTGATGATAAAGGCCTCTCCTTCATTCAATAGTAATACTGTGTGGATTCATCCAGCTGGAGGAAGTCATCTGAGTTCTAAGTGGATGTTATTTGGTTTCAATAGTATCTCCGCAATAAAGGGCAGGAGACGTGGCTCCCCCTTGTAGATCTGTATAAAATCCAGAGTTACATACAGTACCAGTCAAAAGTTTGGACACAGCTACTCATTCAGGGGTTTTTCTTTATTTTTCTACAAAGCTGTCATCAAGGCAAAGGTTACTATATGATTCCATGAGTTATTTCATAGTTTAGTTTTAATGTCTTCGCTATTATTCTACAATGTAGAAAAAGGTTTAAAAAAATAAAGAAAAACCCTTGAATGAGTAGGTTGTGTCC
>NC_143024.1:83181982-83189482 GCF_057628025.1 Oncorhynchus mykiss | reverse complement strand
AAGAACCTGTAGACTGTAATACCTCAATTGTGACCCGTTTCAGGAAACTAGGCATATGTTGCGCATCACTACTTTGCAGGAGAGCCATTTGAACACAAACTTTTTTTTAAATAAAAATAATTTTGGGGGCAGAAATTCCTTCTGGATGATATAAACTTTCATGTGCCTTAATAACAAACGTGTATGTCGTCTGTAAATATGAATACAAGTGTTAAATTATGAGCCTAGTTGGTTTAGCCATGGAAAAAGACAGAAACCTTTCCGCTAGCCATGATTGGCTGAGATAATGGATGGGCAGGACATGACAAGAGATAAGTTCAGATGTCTGCCATGTAACACGCTACTGTCAATAACATGAGCTGCTCAGTATGTGTATCTCTTCTAATACGGCTTTTTGAAAAATATATCACGTAGCAGAACTGCAAAAGTGTTGCTCTCCACTTTCTAGAGGACCGAGTTTTGAAATCAGTGGAATTAGAGTATGATAGCTAAGGAGATGGAGACATTTCTGGCATTTGATTGCAATAATGCAGAGGGAGTCGAAATGAGAACACACTGAAGGCTATTGTATAAAACACCTGTCTCTGGGTTACATCTTCAAACTAAGGGCAACCATGGCATCAGTGACAGAGGGAGAAGCGTCCATTCATGTAAGATAGTCTAGCTAGCTACATTTTCAGATATTACACATTTATAATTTTGTCAGAACGTTGTTTTCATTTCAAGTTAAAGTGTACTGTTAGCTAGCTAGGTCACGTTAGCTGGCTTTCTCGCTAGCTAACGTTATGTGTATGATCTGTATGGTATCTGTATTCGTAGCTCAGAGCCATTTGCATTGCAACTGTTAGTTATAGAGTAATGTTAGAGTAATGTTAGCTACCGTTAGCTAGCTAACATTGAACCTGGTTGGTTAGCTGCCAGCAGATTCATGCAGGGTAGTAACGTCATGAGTTGGGATTATGGTTCACTTAAATCCAATCAAAATCAAATTTTATTGGTCACATACACATGTTTAGCAGATGTTATTGCGAGTGCAGCGAAATGCTTGTAAGAATTGTTTAGCTAGCTACATGTCTAAACAAAAGACTCCAATATGCAAGAAACCATTTCAATAGAGTGTTCATGATTTCATTGCAACAACTGTTGATAGACGTAGCGGGTAAAGTCGCTCTGGCTATCTACTCCGATTTTAGAGCACTCTCGTCCGAGTGTGCCTAAGCGCAGAATAACTGATGAATTTACCAAAGGTCTGAATTTATGAATGGACAATTTGACAATGCTCTGAGTTTACGAGTGCCCAGAGCACAATCTGAGAGCACTCTGACACTCCAGATTCAATTTACGACACACCTGCAGTATAAACCAGCCTTTAGTCTTGAAATCTTTGGTTGTTCAGTACATGGCCTCACAAGTGAATCCTTAAAGAGATGGGTGGGGCTAAGTCTTAAGAGGGTGTGAATAATGATGCTAAATGGGTTTAGACAAAGAAGAGCTGTCCAGTAGATTTACCAAAACATTCAAGGGCCATTTTCTCAAAAGTGTATAAACTTTCAAAGCAGAACTACTTTCCCGTTGTTCCTCATCTGTAGTGTATGATATACAATTTTCTCTACTTTTATCCAATGTAAGAAACACCCTTTCACATTTTGCTACATAAGACCGAATCAAGCCGGTCGGTCACCATTCTTTATGGTGTATCACTCAGTTAGGGATAAAGAACCAATTGAGCTTTTTAGGGCCGTAAGATTATTCCCAATACCGTAAAATGGTTTATAAATCAGATGTTTTAAGATGAAATAAAATTATAGTATACTGTTCTTTAACACCTAGGCCCATATTCCTAAAGCGTCTAAGAGTAGGAGTGTTGATCTATGACAGGTCTATTCATTCTAATCTAAATAGGCAAGACAGACCCTACATCAGCACTCGTCACAGATTCAGCCAATTAGTTACAGTGGAGAAAACAGACAATAAAACCAGAAGAGAATCATAATCAAAAACGTTGGTTCAGACCAGACCCGGCCTGAAGTAACCCCCTAAACACCTGTTGGTTCAGACCAGACCCGGCCTGAAGTAACCCCCTAAACACCCGTTGGTTCAGACCAGACCCGGCCTGAAGTAACCCCCTAAACACCCGTTGGTTCAGACCAGACCCGACCTGAAGTAACCCCCTAAACACCTGTTGGTTCAGACCAGACCCGGCCTGAAGTAACCCCCTAAACACCTGTTGGTTCAGACCAGACCCGGCATGAAGTAACCCCCTAAACACCTGTTGGTTCAGACCAGACCCGGCCTGAAGTAACCCCCTAAACACCCGTTGGTTCAGACCAGACCCGGCCTGAAGTAACCCCCTAAACACCCGTTGGTTCAGACCAGACCCGACCTGAAGTAACCCCCTAAACACCCGTTGGTTCAGACCAGACCCGGCCTGAAGTAACCCCCTAAACACCCGTTGGTTCAGACCAGACCCGGCCTGAAGTAACCCCCTAAACACCCGTTGGTTCAGACCAGACCCGGCCTGAAGTAACCCCCTAAACACCCGTTGGTTCAGACCAGACCCGGCCTGAAATAACCCCCTGAACAACCGTTGGTTCAGACCAGACCCGGCCTGAAGTAACCCCCTAAACACCCGTTGGTTCAGACCAGACCCGGCCTGAAGTAACCCCCTAAACACCCGTTGATTCAGACCAGACCCGGCCTGAAGTAACCCCCTAAACACCTGTTGGTTCAGACCAGACCCGGCCTGAAGTAACCCCTTAAATACCCGTTGGTTCAGACCAGACCCGGCATGAAGTAACCCCCTAAACACCTGTTGGTTCAGACCAGACCCGGCCTGAAGTAACCCCCTAAACACCTGTTGGTTCAGACCAGACCCGGCCTGAAGTAAGCTCCTAAACACCCGTTGGTTCAGACCAGACCCGGCCTGAAGTAACCCCCTAAACACCCGTTGGTTCAGACCAGACCCGGCCTGAAGTAACCCCCTAAACACCTGTTGGTTCAGACCAGACCCTGCCTGAAGTAACCCCCTAAACACCCGTTGGTTCAGACCAGACCCGGCCTGAAGTAACCCCCTAAACACCCGTTGGTTCAGACCAGACCCGACCTGAAGTAACCCCCTAAACACCTGTTGGTTCAGACCAGACCCGGCATGAAGTAACCCCCTAAACACCTGTTGGTTCAGACCAGACCCGGCCTGAAGTAAGCCCCTAAACACCTGTTGGTTCAGACCAGACCCGGCCTGAAGTAACCCCCTAAACACCTGTTGGTTCAGACCAGACCCGGCCTGAAGTAACCCCCTAAACACCCGTTGGTTCAGACCAGACCCGGCCTGAAGTAACCCCCTAAACACCCGTTGGTTCAGACCAGACCCGGCCTGAAGTAAGCCCCTAAACACCCGTTGGTTCAGACCAGACCCGGCCTGAAGTAACCCCCTAAACACCCGTTGGTTCAGACCAGACCCGGCCTGAAGTAACCCCCTAAACACCCGTTGGTTCAGACCAGACCCGGCCTGAAGTAACCCCCTAAACACCTGTTGGTTCAGACCAGACCCTGCCTGAAGTAACCCCCTAAACACCCGTTGGTTCAGACCAGACCCGGCCTGAAGTAACCCCCTAAACACCCGTTGGTTCAGACCAGACCCGACCTGAAGTAACCCCCTAAACACCTGTTGGTTCAGACCAGACCCCGGCCTGAAGTAACCCCCTAAACACCCGTTGGTTCAGACCAGACCCGGCCTGAAGTAACCCCCTAAACACCTGTTGGTTCAGACCAGACCCGGCCTGAAGTAACCCCCTAAACACCTGTTGGTTCAGACCAGACCCGGCCTGAAGTAAGCCCCTAAACACCCGTTGGTTCAGACCAGACCCGGCCTGAAGTAACCCCCTAAACACCCGTTGGTTCAGACCAGACCCGGCCTGAAGTAACCCCCTAAACACCTGTTGGTTCAGACCAGACCCTGCCTGAAGTAACCCCCTAAACACCCGTTGGTTCAGACCAGACCCGGCCTGAAGTAACCCCCTAAACACCCGTTGGTTCAGACCAGACCCGACCTGAAGTAACCCCCTAAACACCTGTTGGTTCAGACCAGACCCGGCATGAAGTAACCCCCTAAACACCTGTTGGTTCAGACCAGACCCGGCCTGAAGTAAGCCCCTAAACACCTGTTGGTTCAGACCAGACCCGGCCTGAAGTAACCCCCTAAACACCTGTTGGTTCAGACCAGACCCGGCCTGAAGTAACCCCCTAAACACCCGTTGGTTCAGACCAGACCCGGCCTGAAGTAACCCCCTAAACACCCGTTGGTTCAGACCAGACCCGGCCTGAAGTAAGCCCCTAAACACCCGTTGGTTCAGACCAGACCCGGCCTGAAGTAACCCCCTAAACACCCGTTGGTTCAGACCAGACCCGGCCTGAAGTAACCCCCTAAACACCTGTTGGTTCAGACCAGACCCTGCCTGAAGTAACCCCCTAAACACCCGTTGGTTCAGACCAGACCCGGCCTGAAGTAACCCCCTAAACACCCGTTGGTTCAGACCAGACCCGACCTGAAGTAACCCCCTAAACACCTGTTGGTTCAGACCAGACCCCGGCCTGAAGTAACCCCCTAAACACCTGTTGGTTCAGACCAGACCCGGCATGAAGTAACCCCCTAAACACCTGTTGGTTCAGACCAGACCCGGCCTGAAGTAAGCCCCTAAACACCTGTTGGTTCAGACCAGACCCGGCCTGAAGTAACCCCCTAAACACCTGTTGGTTCAGACCAGACCTGGCCTGAAGTAAGCCCCCAAACACCCGTTGGTTCAGACCAGACCCGGCCTGAAGTAACCCCCTAAACACCCGTTGGTTCAGACCAGACCCGGCCTGAAGTAACCCCCTAAACACCCGTTGGTTCAGACCAGACCCGGCATGAAGTAACCCCCTAAACACCTGTTGGTTCAGACCAGACCCGGCCTGAAGTAACCCCCTAAACACCCGTTGGTTCAGACCAGACCCGACCTGAAGTAACCCCCTAAACACCCGTTGGTTCAGACCAGACCCAGCCTGAAGTAACCCCCTAAACACCCGTTGGTTCAGACCAGACCCGGCCTGAAGTAACCCCCTAAACACCTGTTGATTCAGACCAGACCCGGCATGAAGTAACCCCCTAAACACCTGTTGGTTCAGACCATACCCGGCCTGACGTAACCACCGTGTCAAACACCTTTCAAATCACACACACATCTATCTACACTTTGCCACATTCATATTCTATAATACTGAAGAGATGCAGCAGGAGATGCACACACACATACATACACGCCACACACCAACCCACGCATGTACACACTCACACACTGACATAGACACTGACAAACAGAAAGACACCCAGACATAGATTGGCTCGGTGAGCTCACACAGATAAATTCTAGATCAGCTCTGTTAAGTATTTACTTTGTATACTATTTTCATTTGGAAGCGCATGGTGAATAGTCTTTCTTCTCTTGAGCACAGGAGATGCAGCTGAGAAAATAAATATTTGATAGCGGAGTCTAATTGCATTGTGGTGCCCCGAGCGCCCCACTAGACATATGGCAATACTAGTCTAATGGCTGGACACTTCACTTGCTCTGGAGCACATACCGTACACAGGAAGCATCTGGCATTGAACGCATTCACACACACGTAAGTGTATACACACATGCACAGGCAAACACACACGCAAACACATAGACACAAACTCACTTGGGCACACACTTTACTTTCTACAATATGGCATATGCCCTCAACGTCTGTGAGGATGAAGCACAGCTGTGCACCAGCTCACCAGTAATACACCCTGGGTCAATGTGTGTGTGTGTGTGTGTGTGTGTTCAGAGTATGTCAATATGAATATCTCAGGGAGTCTGTGAATAATACAATAGTAGCACCATCTAGCCTCTGTTTATCGACTGAACCCTCCATGGGCTTGGACCACTAGTCCACATGTGACCCGAGTTAGGGAACTAAGGGGTTAATTGAACACAACCCCCCCCCGACACCACCCCCAACCAGAAACCTAGTGCAACACAGGCAGACACAAACACCAGTTCCAGCTGTTATCACGTGTTAGCAGTTGATGTTATTCTTCAATAACACAGGCCCCAAAGCAAATCAGGGAGAGAAAAAACATATGTATTAAAAGAGAACAAATCATAGTAATTATACTGGAAAGTGGATGGTAGACGTTAATTCTCCCCTGTTCTCGTTGTTTTTCTGCACTTAACAAAGATACAGGATGTAGTTTATAACAAAACCTAGCTTGTGGTTAACCAATTTGTAACGGTAGTCTTCGTCGTCTGACGACGAGTATGAAATATCGGACCAATGCACAGTGTGGTAGGTGTTCATGATGTTTTATTACTGAACACTGAAATAGAAATAACAACGTGAAAAAAACAAAACAGCTCTGTCACGTGCAAAACACACTAAACAGAAAATAATCACCCACAAAACACAGGTGGGAAAAGGCTACCTAAGTATGACTCTCAATCAGAGACAACGAACGACACCTGCCTCTGATTGAGAACCATACTAGGCCAAACACATAGAAAAAAGAACATAGACTACCCACCCCAACTCACGCCCTGACCAACCTAAAACAAAGACATAACAAAGGAACTAAGGTCAGAACGTGACACAATTAGAATTCCGTGCAATAAAAAAGGGCCAATGGCCAAATACCAAGTATTAAGTTTTAGTCTTAATGTACAGTCAATTTGGACAAATAAGAACTTGCCACGTGTAGCTACGATTCCCAGACTGGAACCCCTACACAGACTCTAAACAGATGTTAAACTGAAAAACAACCCATGTCACCGACCCATTAATCTTCAATTCCCCATTACAGAGAAATTACTAGTTCCATTGATCTCTAGTTCTCTGCGTCTATCTTGAAATATTCTTACACATTCTTACACATGTGAGACTGCACTACAGCCAATTAATATGTACTACCAGAGGACCCTGAGTACGACTGCGCAATGTATGTTGTCTGTCTGTTACATTATAGACCTGCTGCTCCACAAGCCTTGGGCTTGTCCCTCAGCCCTCAGTCCCCAGCGCTCAGTCCCAGCCCCCAGCCATCAGTCCCCAGTCTTCAACCCCTAGCCTTCGGCCCCCAGCCGTGAGCCCTCAGCCCTCAGCCCTTAGTCCTCTCACAGTGGCCGTGAGGCTGGAATCGATCATAGGTTGAATCATCGGAGAGTCCTCACTCTGATCTATAACAGTGGAATAAGAATACCCAGAGAAACACAGAGTAGTATAGCCACCTCACATCTGACTATCTACCCAAGAGAGCCATGTTTCCATGAAACAGAGTATGTTACAATCCCTGATGTCTCTCTGGAAAGCAACCTTGCCCTAATTTCATCTACCTTGTTATCTAGAGACTGGGCGTTAGCAAGTAATATACTCGGAAGCGGTGGGTGGTGTGCTCGCCTTCTAAGTCTGACCAGGAGGCCGCTCCACACAGCTGTCTACCCA
>NC_143024.1:83161982-83179482 GCF_057628025.1 Oncorhynchus mykiss | reverse complement strand
CACAATCAGAACGATTGGGAACTATTTCACACTGGGAAGATTTTTACATGACGCCCTCCACCAACTGCTGTTTTCAGCTCTCACCATAGGTTATTGATGTGGTGCAGATCTGGACCCTTCGCTGGCCACTACAGAACAGTCCAGCGCTTCTTCTTGATCCATTCCAGAGTGATTTTCCATGAGTGTTTGTGGTTGTTGTCCTGCTGGAAGACCCACAACCTCAACAGGGATCAAGTTGTTGGACACCGGGTTGAACGCTAAGGAAGACATTTGTGATGTAGCTTCCTGGTTCATGCTAACAACTGTCCCTCATTCTCTACCCTCCTTTTACTCTCTATCCCTCTCTCATCACCCCCCTCCCCGTCCACAAACGTGGATCTAACAACTGTCCCTCTTCCTCTACCCTCCTTTTACTCTCTATCCCTCTCTCATCACCCCTTCCCTGTCCACAAACGCGGATGTGTCAATCAAACAGCAGTAAGCCAGGCAGGAAATTGACTCATCTTTTACATCAACTCTGTCTGTCTAAGCCAATAATGTCTTCTCACTGAGGTCAAGCTGCTTTCACTAATCTCAATATGGAAATGTCTGCCTCTCTCTCTCCCTCCCCACCAACTACAAACCAGCCAACTACAAACCTAACTGATGATAAAACTCAGGAAATGGTAAAGGTTAACAGAGTGTGTGTGTGTATCAGTAGTGCTGATATTTGGGAGTCTCGACCATGTACATCAGTGCCTGGCCTTCGGAATGCAGGCCTGCATAAGACAAAGGCAAAGCAGCTAGTGAGGTACTGCTCTGTGTCAGCTGTCATGGGTTGGCTTGCTGGGTGGAGAAGAAGGTGCTTTCTGTCCATATATCCTTCTCAACGGTAATGTGATTTGTGAATTAAAATAAAGTATTTAAAATGTGTGTGTTTACTGCAATCAAACGCTCTGGCCTTGTGCATGCTACCATGCTAAGGAAGAGAGTTTCCTGGTTCATGCTTAACATGAACTTTCTTTTAACTTTCTCTACCCCTCTGTTTACTCTCCTATCAATTCAATTCAAAGGGCTCTATTGGCATGGGAATCATATGTTTACATTACCAAAGCAAGTGAAAAAGATCATCAACAAAAGTTAAATAAACCATAAAAAATGAACAGTAAGTAATAGAGTAAATATTACACAAGTTCCAAAAGAACAAAGACATTTATAATGTCATATTATGTATATATACAGTGTTGTAATGATGTGTAAATAGTTAAAGTGCAAAAGGGAAAACAAATAAATATAAATATGGGTTGTATTTACAATGGTGTTTGTTCTTCACTGGTTGCCCTTTTCTTGTGGCGACAGGTCACAAATCTTGCTGCTGTGAGGGCAAACTGTATTTCACCCAATAGATGGGAGATAATCGACATTGGATTTGTTTTAGAATTCTTTGTGGGTCTGTGTAATCTGAGGGAAATATGTGTCTCTGATATGGTCATACATCTGACAGGAGGTTAGGAAGTGCAGCTCAGTTTCCACCTCATTTTGTGTGCACATGGCCTGTCTCTCTTGAGAGTCAGGTCTGCCTATGGCGGCCTTTCTCAATAGCAAGGCTATGCTCACTCTGTCTGTACTTAGTCCTATCTCTACTCTCTCTCTTTCTCGCTCAATTATCTGCGCTTCTCACTGTAGTTGTACACTTCAAGGTACATATTGTAGCTTTGCAGTTCGTACCTTAAAAGAGCCAATCGTGTACCTTAGAGGACAAGGTGGTACAGGTACAAAAGCAAATATTTGGAAAAGGTACAAATGTCTTTTTATAGGGTCTCCAATCAAAAATGCATCTTTTGACCATTGTAGTGTTGTCTGCAAACTTGATGATTGAGTTGGAGGCGTGCGTGGCCACGCAGTCGTGGGTAAACAGGGAGTACAGGGAGTACAGGGCTCAGAACGCACCCTTGTGGGGCACCAGTGTTGCGGATCAGCGGGGTGGAGATGTTGTTACCTACCCTCACCACCTGGGGGCGGCCCGTCAGGAAGTCCAGTACACAGTTGCACAGGGCGGGGTTCGAGACCCACGGTCTCGAGCTTGATGATGAGTTTGGAGGGTACCATGGTGTTAAATGCTGAACTGTAGTCGATGAACAGCATTCTCACATAGGTATTCCTCTTGTCCAGATGGGTTAGGGCAGTGTGCAGTGTGGTTGCGATTGCGTAGTCTGTGGACCTATTGGGGCGGTAAGCAAATTGGAGTGGGTCTAGGGTGTCATGTAGGGAGGAGGTGATATGGTCCTTGACTTGTCTCTCAAAGCACCTCATGATGATGGAAGTGAGTGCTACAGGACGGTAGTCGTTTAGCTTTCTTGGGAACAGGAAGTTTGCAGGGTGGCCCTCTTGAAGCATGTGGGAACAGCAGACTGGGATAAGGATGATTGAACATGTCCGTAAACACACCAGCCAGCTGGTCTGCGCATGCTCTGAGGACGCGGTTGGGGATGCCGTCTGGGCCTGCAGCCTTGCGAGGGTTGACACGTTTAATTGTTTTACTCACGTCGGCTGCAGTGAAGGAGAGTCCACAGGTTTTGGTAGCGGGCCGTGTCAGTGGCACTGTATTGTCCTCAAAGCGAGCAAAGAAGTTGTTTAGTCTGTCTGGGAGCAAGACATCCTGGTCCGCGACGGGGCTGGTTTTCTTTTTGTAATCCGTGATTGACTGTAGACCCTGCCACATACCTGTTGTGCCTGAGCTGTTGAATTGCATTTACAACATTAAAAATGTCTACACTGTATTTCTGATCAATTTGATGTTATTTTAATGGACAAAAAAATAGCTTTTCTTTCAAAAACAAGGACATTTCTAAGTGATCCCAAACTTTTGAACGAACTTGCTGGCTTGCAAAGTGAAATGCAATTCCTATTGGAATCCAGACAGAGAGTTGGGATATACAATTTCTATTGTTATCCAGACAGAGTTAGGAAATATAATTAGTTTTACTTTTATTAATCACCCATAACCTGCATTTAAAATGACTGCCAATTATATTTTATTTGTGAGACTACCTAAACCATCTAAACTGCAACAACTATCTCAGTAGCAGGTGCATTAAGTCCACTAAGATTATTAGTATTATTAGTATTAGTTTAGAATAATGTTATTTAGAGAGCCTTCAGAAAGTATTCACAGGATTGACTTTGTTGTTGTTCAGTTGTGTTACAGCCTGGATTTCACATTTATTAAACTTAGATTTTTTTGTCAGCGGCCTACACACAATACCCTATAATGTCAAAGTGGAATCATGTTTTTTTAAATTTTTTTAATTTATTTTATTTTACCCCTTTTTCTCCCCAATTTTGTGGTATCCAATTGTTGTAGTAGCTACTATCTTGTCTCATCGCTACAACTCCCGTACGGGCTCGTGAGAGACGAAGGTTGAAAGTCATGCGTCCTCCGATACACAACCCAACCAAGCCGCACTGCTTCTTAACACAGTGCACATCCAACCCGGAAGCCAGCCGCACCAATGCGCCGGAGGAAACACCGTGCACCTGGCCACCTTGGTTAGCGCACACTGCGCCCAGCCCGCCACAGGAGTCGCTGGTGCGCGATGAGACAAGGACACCCCTACCGACCAAGCCCTCCCTAACCGGGCGACGCTAAGCCAAATGTGCGTCGCCCCACGGACCTCCCGGTCGCGGCCGGTTACGACAGAGCCTGGGCGCGAACCCAGGTACTCTGATGGCACAGAGTAGTAGTACAGCGCCCTTAACCACTGCGCCACCCGGGAGGCCCCGGAATCATGTTTTTGACATTTTTACAAATTAATTACAATTAAAATCTGAAATGTCTTCAGTCAATAAGTATTCAAACCCTTTGATTATGGCAAGACTAAATTAGTAATATAAGTTCAGGAGTAAAAATGTGCTTAACAAGTCACATACTAGGTTGCATGGACTTTACATTGAACCTGGTTGGTTAGCTACCTACAGATTAATGCAAGGTAGTAACGTCATGTGTTGGGATTATGGTTCAGAGTTGAGCTAGCTAGCTACATGTCGTAGCCTTTTTGGGATAGGGGGCAGCATTTTCACTTCTGAATGAATAGCTTGCCCAGAGTGAACTGCCTCCTACTCTGTCCCAGATGCTAATATATGCATGTTATTATTGGTATTGGAATGGAAAACACTCTGAAGTTTCTAAAACTGTTTTAATGATGTCTGTGAGTATAACAGAACTCATATGGCAGGCAAAAACCTGAGAAAATTGCAACCAGGAAGTGGGATATCTGAGGTTTGTAGTTTTTCAAAGCTTGGCCTACCGAATACACAGTGTCTATGGAGTCAAGTTGCTCTTCCTACGGCTTCCACTAGATGTCAACCGTCTTTAGAAACTGGTTTGAGGATTCTACTATAAAGGAGGGGCTCATGAGACCTGTTTGAGTCAGTGGTCTGGCAGAGTGTCTCAGGCTCGTGACGCGCGCTCCCGACAGAGTTAGCTCTCGTTCCAATGCTTTTCTTCAGACATAGGAATTCTCCGGTTGGAACATTATTGATGTTTTATGTTAAAAACATCCTAAAGATTGATTCCATACATTGTTTGACTTGTTTCTACGACCTGTAACAGAATATTTCGAGTTTTTGTCTGTACGAAGTGCTTGCGCCTCACGAAGATGGATTACTGGGCTGAACACGCTAACATCAAGTGGCTATTTGGACATAAATGATGGACTTTATGGAACAAATCAGTAATTTATTGTCAAACTGGGATTTCCGGGAGTGCCTTCTGATGAAGATCGTCAAAGGTAAGTGAATATTTATAGTGTTATTTCTAACTTCTGTTGACTCTGATAATTTTGATATTTGATATTTGATATTTCTCTGGCTGGATTGGACTCTGAGCGCCGTTCTCAGATTATGCTTTTTCCTGATTTTTAAAAAAGAAATCTGACACAGCGGTTGCATTAAGGAGAAGTCAATATTTAATTCTCCGAATAACAGTTGTATCTTTTATCAATGTTTATGAGTATTTCTGCAAAATCACTGGATGTTTTGGAATCAAAACATTACTGCAAGTAACGCGCCAATGTAAACTGAGAGTTTTGAATATAAATATGCACATTATCGAACAAAACATGCATGTATTGTGTAACATGATGTCCTATGAGTGTCATCTGATGAAGATCATCAAAGGTTAGTGATTAATTTTATCTATATTTCTGCTTTTTGTGACTCCTATCTTTGGCTGGAAAAATGGCTGTGTGTTTTTTTGACTTGGCTATGACCTAACATAATCATATGTTGTGCTTTCGCTGTAAAGCATTTTTGAAATCGGACATGATGGGTAGAATAACAAGATGTTTATCTTTCATTTGCTCTATTGGACTTGTTAATGTGTGAAAGTTATATATTTCAAAAAAATATTTTTGAATTTTGCACGCTGCCTTTTTAGCGGAATGTTGTCGAGGGGTTCCGCTAGCAGAACTATGCAAGTATCCATTTCAATAGGGCGAGTAAAATGGTCAGTGAGATGTTCTCTCATTTGTGTCTGGAAGTAGCTAGCAAGCTAGCCAACGTTAGCCAGTTAGCTTGGCTGCTTGACGGCTGTTGTTACTGTAGATCAGCTAGCTAACTTGGTCTCCCGAATGGCGCAGTGGTCTAATGCACTGCATCTCAGTGCTAGAGGTGTCACTACAGACCCTGTTTTGATTCCAGGCTGTATCACAACCAGTTGTGATTGGGAGTCCCATATGTGTATTATCTGTGTAGTAATATTACTCGTATCTCATTTGGTTTGCTAGTTATAGGCTAATGTAAGCTAGGAAACATTGAACCTGGTTGGTTAGCTACCTGCACATTCATGCAAGGTAGTAACGTCATGAGTTGGGATCATTGTTTATTGTTTACCTAGATAGCTAGCTAGCTACATGTTTTAACAAAAGACTCCACTATGCAAGTAACCATTTCAATAGAATGTCACTGCAACAACTGTTGATAGATGTAGCTAGTAAATTCGCTCTGGCTATCTACTCCAATTTCAGAGCACTCTTGTCTGAATGTGCCAGAGTGCAGAATAAATGACAAATTTACAAACACTCAACACCCGTTGAATATGGCCAGTTTCAGTAAACGTTGGCAAAAAAGTGTACATTTTTGCCATCATCACAGTTGCAGTCACCAACGATCTAGATAACCTTAAAACAGCCTAACCATCTCTGCTAGGGCGAGTAAAATGGTCAGTGAGCTGTTCTCTCATTTGTGTATGGAAGTAGCTAGCAAGCTAGCCAATGTTAGCCAGTTAGCTTGGGTGTTGACTGCTGTTATTAGGGCAGAATTCTACAATCAACACTTAAAGAGATGGGTGGGGCTAAAGCTTAAGAGGGTGTGAACGATGTTGAATGGGTGTATGCAACAAAGGGTTCTCCAGTAGGTACCAAAACATTCAAAGGCCATTTTCTCAAATGAGGCTACAACTTTATCAACTTTCAAAGCAGAATTACTTTCCCGCTGTTCATCAACTGTAGTGTACGATATGCAATTTTCCAAGTTCTGAATCTGTATTTTTATCCAATGTAGAAAACACCATTTCAAATGTTGTTACTCAAGACTGAATTGAGCAGAACTGTCATATATGATAATGATGGGCACGGTTTTTGAGAGTGTGTGATGAGTGTACCTTTATATTCAAAATATTAGTTATAATATTTTCCATAATTCTAGATTATCTGCACGTGTATCCTACAGTGCCTTGCAAAAGCATTCATCCCCCTTGGCATTTTTCCTATTTTGTTGCATTACAACCTGTAATTTAAATAGATTTTCATTTGGATTTCATGTAACTGACATACACAAAATAGTCCAAATTGATGAAGTGAAATGGAAAAAATTACTTGTTTCAAAAAATTCACAAAAATAAGAAATGGAAAAGGGGTGTGTGCATATGTATTCCCCCCTTTGCTATGAAGCTCCTAAACAAGATCTGGTGCAAACAATTACCTTCAGAAGTCACATAATTAGTTAAATAAAGTCCACCTGTGTGCAATCTAAGTGTCACATGATCTGTCACATGATCTCAGTATATATACAATTGTTCTGATAGGCCCCAGAGTCTGTAACACCACTAAGCAAGAGGCACCACCAAGCAAGCGGCACCATGAAGACCAAGGGGCTCTCCAAACAGGTCAGAGGAAAAGTTCTGGAGATGTACAGATCAGGGTTGGGTTATAAAAAAATATCAGAAACTTTGAACATCCCACGGAGCACCATTAAATCCATTATTAAGAAATGGAAAGAAAACAAACCTGCCAAGAGAGGGCTGCCCACCAAAGCTCACAGACCAGGCAAGGAGGGCATTAATCAGAGAAGCTCCTCAGTGGAGATTGGGGTATCTGTCCATAGGACCACTTTAAACCGTACACTCCACAGAGCTGGGCTTTACGGAAGAGTGGCCAGAAAAAAGCCATTGCTTAAAGAAAAAAATAAGCGAAAAAACAAATACAGGGAAATCCTTGAGGGACACCTGTTTCAGTCTCCCAGAGATTTGAGACTGGGACGGAGGTTCAGTTTCCAGCAGGACAATGACCGTAAGCATACTGCTAAAGCAACACTCGAGTGGTTTAAGGGGAAACGTTTAAATGTCTTGGAATGGCCGAGTCAAAACCCAGACCACAATCCAATTGAGAATCTGTGGTATGACTTAAAGATTGCTGTACACCAGCGGAACCCATCCAACTTGAAGGAACTGCAGCAGTTTTGCATTGAATATTGGGAAAAAATCCCTGTGGCTAGATGTGCCAAGCTTATAGAGACATACCCCAAGAGACTCGCAGCTGTAATTGCTGCAAAAGGTGGCTCTACAAAGTATTGACTTTGGGGGGGTGAATAGTTATGCAAGCTCAAGTTTTCAGTTTTTTTGTCTTATTTCTTGTTTATTTCACAATAAAATATATTTTTCATCTCCAAAGTGGTAGGCATGTTGTTTAAATGAAATGACACAAACCCTTAAAAAAATATATTTTAATTCCAGGTTGTAAGGCAACAAAATAGGAAAAATGCCAAGGGGGTGAATACTTTCGCAAGCCACTGTAAATTGCACTGAACCGTACCATGTGAGATTATACGTACCACTGAAGGTATATTATATGTATTTTGATATTTGCGTACCCCAGAGAACAATACTGTACCCTAAGCGTACCCTTTTCTTGTGAGTGTACGTAGCTGTGCTGGATTTGGAATGGTGCTTATTTTATTATCTCTCCTTTGTGTCCTGTCTCTCTCTGAGCTGTGGCTCCCGTCCTCCCTCCTAGGGTGGTGTCTCTGGGAGAGCAAGGAGCAGAGGAAGAGTGCTGCGAAGGGTTTGGTCTTATCTGACACTACCCCGGGGACGACTAGGAGAGCTGGCAGAAGGGCGGAGGGCTGGGATAGAAGAAAGGAAAACTAAGATGTCAACGCCACAGTAACACTCAGCTAACACGGCTGTGCTAGACACACTTTCCTACAACTGATGTTGGGCTGGTGTAGCAGACATGAGTTGGATTCTGTGTTTAGATCCCCTCTGTGACACTAGGATAGAGCAGACATGAGTTGGATTCGGTGTTCAGATCCCCCCTGTGACACTGGGATAGAGCAGACATGAGTTGGACTCGGTGTTCAGATCCCCCCTGTGACACTAGGATAGAGCAGACATGTTCAGTGTGTGAACTCCTGCTTACACACTGTTACACCGTGACACTATACCATCAACCTAAACAACGGATAGCCTGAAGTCTAACTCATTGACAGCACTGGGTGACAGTACAATTACTAACATTAAAACTAACCCATGATAATTGACTATAGGCTTCAGACAAGCATCTGTGCTCAGCACCATCCCCAATACTAGTATCAGTCTAAGGACCAGCGGTTGTGAAACACTGGATAATTTAATGTTTGCCAGGCAAGTGTTGAACCAGTTGACCTTCATCACCTCCTGATGACACCTCTATAAAGCTCTGAAACAACTCTCTCTCTCCCCCCTCTTTCTCTCCACCAGTCACTCCATCCCCAATCTATCAGGAAGAGGGGGAATCGCACAATATAATTAGTGTGAAAGATAATGATGGTAAAATATGGTCATTCCTCTCCTGGGAGATCTACACACACGTGGGCATGCACACAGACACACAAAAAACACGTGAGTGGTTGGCATGGAAACCCAGGCATACAGGTATGTCGACATGTACAGTGTGAAGGTGACTAATGAAATACCTTACAATTGCTGCTGTACTCTCTCTCTCTCTCTCCCTCTCAGTAACTCTTTCTTTCTTTAACTCTTCCTCTCTTAACCCCCATCCGCTCTTTCTCTCTCTCTCTCCCTCTCAGTAACTCTTTCTTTCTTTAACTCTTCCTCTCTTAACCCCCATCCGCTCTTTCTCTCTCTCTCTCCCTCTCAGTAACTCTTTCTTTCTTTAACTCTTCCTCTCTTAACCCCCATCCGCTCTTTCTCTCTCTCTCTCCCTCTCAGTAATTCTTTCTTTCTTTAACTCTTCCTCTCTTAACCCCCATCCGCTCTTTCTCTCTCTCTCTCCCTCTCAGTAACTCTTTCTTTCTTTAACTCTTCCTCTCTTAACCCCCATCCGCTCTTTCTCTCTCTCTCTCCCTCTCAGTAACTCTTTCTTTCTTTAACTCTTCCTCTCTTAACCCCCATCCGCTCTTTCTCTCTCTCTCTCCCTCTCAGTAACTCTTTCTTTCTTTAACTCTTCCTCTCTTAACCCCCATCCGCTCTTTCTCTCTCTCTCTCCCTCTCAGTAACTCTTTCTTTCTTTAACTCTTCCTCTCTTAACCCCCATCCGCTCTTTCTCTCTCTCTCTCCCTCTCAGTAACTCTTTCTTTCTTTAACTCTTCCTCTCTTAACCCCCATCCGCTCTTTCTCTCTCTCTCTCCCTCTCAGTAACTCTTTCTTTCTTTAACTCTTCCTCTCTTAACCCCCATCCGCTCTTTCTCTCTCTTTCTGTAAGTGGGCTGTGATTGTGTTTGACAGGAAGGTAGCCCTCTGGGATGAATCTACCACACTCCCTCCCTCCACTGCTTTCTACTTCCATTCATCCATCTATCCATCCATGGAATGATCCCTTCACATGAGGACCTCCACCCCCATTCCCACCATTGCCCTCCTTCATCCTTCCCTTCATCTCTCCGTTCTCAGTGTGTATGAAATCGTGACTGGCAGACCCTGAAGGACATGCTTGAAACACCCATACTGCACAGGGACTTACTGACTCACAGAGACATGAGACAGGCAAAAATACACATACACTTTAAAATGAGATTGAAAAAAAAATGTGTGATTAAATGACAATTGTTATTTGATTACTACCAAACCTGCACTACCGGTCAAAAGTTTTAGAACACCTACTCATTCAAGGGTTTTTCTTTATATTTACTATTTTCTACTATGTAGAATAATAGTGAATACATCAAAACTATGAAATAACACATAAGGAATCATGAAGTAACACAAAAAAGTTATATTTTATATTTGAGAATCTTCAAATAGCCACCATTTGCCTTGATGAAAGCTTTGCACACGCTTGGCATTCTCTCAACCAGCTTCACCCGGAATGCTTTTCCAACAGTCCACATATGCTCAGCACTTGTTAGCTTCTTTTCCTTCACTCTGCGGTCCGACTCATCCCAAACCATATCAATTTGGTTGAGGTCGGGAGATTGTGGAGGCCAGGTCATATGATGCAGCACTCCATCACTCTCCTTCTTGGTAAAATAGCCCTTACACAACCTGGAGGTGTGCTGGGTCATTGTCCTGTTGAAAAACAAAGGATAGTCCCACTAAGCTCAAACCAGATGGGATGGCGTATCGCTGCAGAATGCTGTGGTAGCCATGCTGGTTAAGTGTGCCTTGAATTCAAAATAGTTAAAAGACAGTGTCACCAGAAAAACATCCCCACACCATAACACCTCCTCCTCCATGCTTTATGGTGGGAAATACACATGCAGAGATCATCTGTTCACCCACACCGCGTCTCACAAAGACACAGCGGTTGGAACCAAAAATCTCAAATTTGGACTCATCAGATGAAAGGACAGATTTTCACCGGTCTAATGTGCATTGCTTGTGCTTCTTGGCCCAAGCAAGTCTCTTCTTATTATTGGTGTCCTTTAGAAGTGGTTTCTTTGCAGAAATTCAACCATGTAGGCCTGATTCACACTGTTTCCTCTGAATAGTTGATGCTGAGATGTGTTTGTTACTTGAACTCTGTGAAGCATTAATTTGGGCTGCAATTTCTGAGGCTGGTACCTCTAATGAACTTATTCTCTGCAGCAGAGGTAACTCTGGTTCTTCCTTTCCTGTCCTCATGAGAGCCAGTTTCATCATAGCGCTTGACGTTTTTTGCAACTTCACTTGAAGAAACTTTAAAAGTTCTTGAGATTTTCCGTATTGACTGACCTTCATGTCTTAAAGTAATGATGGACTGTCGTTTCTCTTTGCTTATTTGAGCTGTTCTTGCCATAATATGGACTTGGTCTTTTACCAACTAGGGCTATCTTCTGTTGGCTCAAACGCAATAAGAAGGAAAGAAATACCACAAATTAAATTTTAATAAGGCACACCTGTTAATTGAAATGCATTCCAGGTGACTCCCTCATGAAGCTGGTTGAGAGAATGCCAAGAGCGTGCAAAGCTGTCATCAAGGCAAAGGGTGGCTATTTAAAGGGTGGCAGGGTAGCCTAGTGGTTAGAGCGTTGGGCTAATAACTGGAAGGTAGCAAGTTCAAACCCCCAAGGTGTCGTTCTTCCCCTGAACAGGCAGTTAACCCACTGTTCCTAGGCCGTCATTGAAAATAAGAATTTGTTCTTAACTGACTTGCCTAGATAAATAAAAATATAATTTGAAGAATCTAAAATATATTTTTATTTATTTGTTTATTTGTTTAACACTACATGATTCCATGTGTTATTTCATAGTTTTGATGTCTTCACTATTAGTCTACAAAGTAGAAAATAGTTAAAATAAAGAAAAAACATTGAATGTAGGTGTTCTAAAACTTTTGACCAGTGGTGTATATTTCAACTTGCAACCTATTTCTTTCAACAGTCAACTTATTTTTCCTTTTCTAAACAGAAATCTTGACAGGCGCTTTAGTGTCACATGCACTTACACAAGTATCATTGCAGATGCTGGCATGGCAGTGTTCAAGGTTGAGTTTGAATTACGAATACAATAGACCACATTATCTGGAATGACATTCCCTCTGACAGGTGGGCAAAAATAACATACTGAAAGACCCCATTATGCCTCTAACTCTGCTGATAGGCTGCCACTGCTACATTGACCCCACAGCTATTCAAAGTGCATGTGCATGAGGTGTTGAAAGGAATTTAGCTTTTATTCAAATAAAAAAGATCACATTGTTCAATTGAAATGTAGGTGATTTCAGACAAATTGAATTGAATAGTTTGAATGAGCCAACGTGTAATTTTCAATCATTCCAATCTGTAAAAGCACTTCAGATGAAGAACACCACTTTTAACAGTGTGCACATACTGTAAAGAGAGAGAAAATAGAGAGATAAAGATGAAGATAAGAAACAGAGAGATAAAGAGAGGGAAAGGAAGGGATGCTCTCTAATATCCCAAGACAATGAGAGATGTGACGTAGTTAGCTATGAGTGCACGCTCATTTAAAAAGAGGGTAGGGGGGAAAGGGATGAACGATGAAGTAAGAGAAAGGGGGATACTTTCTAGACTCCAAAGATAACAAGAGCTGACACATATGAGTTGAGGAAGGATTCACAGAACACCAGTCCTCCTTGACTTCTCTCTATCTTAATCTACATCTCTCGCTCTCTCTCTCTCTCTCTCTTTGCCTCGCTCTCTCTCGACGTCTCTCTCTCTCTCTGCCTGTCTCTCTCTCTCTGCCTCGCTCTCTGCCTCTCTCTCGCTGTCTCTCTCTCGCCGTCTCTCTCTCTCTGCCTGTCTCTCTCTCACTGTCTCTGTCACTCTCTCTCTCTGTCTGTCTCTCGCTCTCTTTGTCTCTCACTGTTTCTCTGTCTCTCTCTGTCTCTCTCCCTCGCTCTCTGTCTCTATACCTCTCTCTCTGTCTCCCCCTCTGTCTCTGTCTCTCTCTCTCTCTCTCTCTCTCTCTCTCTCCTGTCTGTTGCTCCATCTAATCCTTTACTCTCTCTCTTACTACACTTCCAGATTCTCTCTCTTCTCTCTTCCCTCACTCATATCAGCAATGCATTTCTCTCTTTATCCTCTCTTATTTTCTACCCCTTCCACCCGTCACTCTATTTCTATACTATTCATCCCTCTCTTCTTCTGTCTATATCTCCCTCCTCTCTTCCTCTCATCTTCTGTCCATCTCTTCCTCTCTTCTTCTGTCTATATCTCCCTCCTCTCTTCCTCTCATCTTCTATCCATCTCTCCTTCCTCTCATCTTCTGTCCATTTCTCCTTCCTCTCTTCTTCTATCTATATCTACCTCCTCTCTTCCTCTCATCTTCTGTCCATCTCTCCTTCCTCTCTTCTTCTATCTATATCTCCCTCCTCTCTTCCTCTCATCTTCTGTCCATCTCTCCTTCCTCTCTTCCTCTCATCTTCTATCCATCTCTCCTTCCTCTCATCTTCTGTCCATCTCTCCTTCCTCTCTTCCTCTCATCTTCTGTCCATCTCTCCTTCCTCTCATCTTCTGTCCATCTCTCCTTCCTCTCTTCCTCTCATCTTCTGTCCATCTCTCCTTCCTCTCATCTTCTGTCCATCTCTCTTCCTATCTTCCTCTCATCTTCTGTCCATCTCTCCTTCCTCTCATCTTCTGTCCATCTCCCCTTCCTCTCATCTTCTGTCCATCTCTCCTTCCTCTCTTCCTCTCATCTTCTATCCATCTCTTCCTCTCATCTTCTGTCCATCTCTCTCTGCTCTCTTCATACTGCTGTTGATTGAGTCAATTAGCTGCAGAATGAATCATTGGGTGATTTACACACCATATAAAAAACATATATTCATTCAGTGCAGAGAGATGGAGGGAAGGAGAGAGGGAAGGAGAGAAGGAAGGAGGGAGTGAAGAAAGGAGAGAGGTAAGGAGGGAGTGAAGGAAGGAGAGAGGGAAGGAGGGAGTGAAGAAAGGATAGAGGGAAGGAGGGAGTGAAGAAAGGATAGAGGGAAGGAGGGAGTGAAGGAAGGATAGGGGGAAGGAGGGAGTGAAGGAAGGAGGGAGTGAAAGAAGGATAGGGGGAAACAGGAAGGGTAGTCAGAAGGGAAATAAATATCTCTGATTTACAATGCAGCTACATGATTCAGCATGTACGTTTAAGTGCTTCATTTTGTGTCGCTACCTGGCTCCTTCTACAAATGCAGTAGAGGCAGAGTAAAGCCAGTTTCCTAGGGGATTATCGCAAATGTATGGGTGCTGAGGAAACTGGGTCACTGTGAGCCTGAATGGTGCGACTGTAGTAGAAAACCTATAAATCAATATCCCCTCAGTATCCAGTAATCACAACCCTAATAGTCCACACTTTTCTACCTCTTTCTCTAAACAAGCACATGTGCACAGACACACACACATGCTAATTCCCTGTCACTCCCTCAGCCTCCCACCAATTATTGATGTAATGGTGCATGTATCTAATAAAGTGCTCTGATGAGCACATCACCCCTGCAGGGAACTGGGCAGAGGGGAGAGGGAGAGGGAGAGGGAGAGAGAAGAGTGGAGAGAGGAGAGGGAGAGGGAGAGAGAAGAGTGGAGAGAGGAGAGGGAGAGGGAGAGAGAAGAGTAGAGAGAGGAGAGGGAGAGGGGAGAGGGAGAGAGAAGAGTGGAGAGAGGAGAGGGAGAGAGAAGAGTGGAGAGGGAGAGGGGAGAGAGAAGAGGGGAGAGGGGAGAGGGAGAGGGAGAGGGAGAGGGAGAGGGAGAGGGAGAGGGGGGAGGGATAGGGAGAGAGAAGAGTGGAGAGGGAGAGGGAGAGGGGAGAGGCAGAGGGGAGAGAGAAGAGTGGAGGAGGGAGAGAGAAGAGGGAGAGGGGAGAGGGAGAGGGGAGAGGGAGAGAGAAGAGTGGGGAGAGGGAGAGGGGAGAGGGGAGAGGGAGAGGGGAGAGGGAGAGAGAAGAGTGGAGAAGGGAGAGGGGAGAGGGAGAGAGAAGAGTGGAGAGGGAGAGGGGAGAGGGAGAGAGAAGAGTGGAGAGGGAGAGGGGAGGGGAGAGGCAGAGGGGAGAGAGAAGAGTGGAGGAGGGAGAGAGAAGAGGGAGAGGGGAGAGGGAGAGGGGAGAGGGAGAGAGAAGAGTGGGGAGAGTGGGGAGAGGGAGAGAGAAGAGTGGAGAGGGGAGAGGGAGAGGGGAGAGGGAGAGAGAAGAGTGGAGAGGGAGAGGGAGAGGCAGAGGGGAGAGGGAGAGAGGGGAGAGGGAGAGAGAAGAGTGGAGAGGGAGAGGGGAGAGGCAAAGGGAGAGGCAGAGGGGAGAGGCAGAGGGGAGAGGCAGAGGGGAGAGGGAGAGGGGAGAGGCAGAGGGGAGAGGGAGAGGGGAGAGGGAGAGGGAGAGAGAAGATTTGGAGAGGAGGGGAAACGGGAGGTCAAATCAACTCATACACGCGTTTAGCAGATGTTATTGCGGGTGTAGCAAAATGCTTGTGCTTCAAGCTACTCCTGCTGTGTTCAGGTCAAATTGGACCGATTTACAAGTTTTCTCTCATGACTTTGTCCACACAGGGCATTTGAACACACAAAATATACTTAGATGATTTCAATTCCATTTTGGGTGTTTTATTGAACTTTTGTACACCTGTGGTGTTCCCAGTCAAAAATGACCGGTCATTAGACATTAATGGGAGAGACTACAATTAGTGTATAAAATTGAGTTCAGGCACATGCCCATTCATCAGATGGACACACTTCCTCTCCCAGACCCCCAAATGCATGTGTGTTTGAGCACACACATACACCTCACTCCTCTTTTAACATTTTATTTCACCTTTATTTAACCAGGTAGCCTAGTTGAGAACAAGTTCTCATTTACAACCTGGCCAAGATAAAGCAAAGCAGTGCGACACAAACAACAACACAAAGTTACACATGGAATAAACAAGCGTACAGTCAATAATACAATAGAAAAAAAAAGTCTATATAGAGTGTGTGCAAATGGCGAGAGGAGGTAAGGCAATAAATAGGCTGTAGTAGCGAAGTAATTACATTTTTGGGGGGGCTTCCATGGCAAACCCAACAAAAACCTTTCCCCAATAGAAGCTTTGCCCCACAGGAATCACACCGGTTGGCATTCTCACAAACAATCACAACATTGTTTTAATAATATATAGAACCTTTCTAGCAGCTCTGGTCTATAAAGCGTTTTTGAGGCCTTGCGCACAATTCATTCTGTGGCAGCACAATGACAAAACACTATACAGTACGTGAGGCTCTTGATCATATCTTTGATCACGACACTCGTGAGGAGGAGAGAGTCCTTGTTAAACTTTGACACAAAAGTAGTCTGTGATAAATAGCCCAATATGTTTCATCTGAGTATTTGTTTTAGTCAAAAATAATCCCTAAATTATGCTTTTTCTTACTCAAAAACTAGTTGTATGAGCTCAGGTCAATGAGGCCTACAGGCAATAAATAGCAAATAGAAGTTCAAAACTTGTAATGTTCACAAGAACTTAAGTAAATAAAAATATCTAACACAACAGTAGGTGATAATGTATTATTATCGATTTAAACTCAGCAAAAAAATAAACATCCTCTCACTGTCAACTGTGTTTATTTTCAGCAAAGTTAATGAGTAAATATTTGTACATAACAAGATTCAACAACTGAGACATAAACTGAACAAGTTCCACAGACATGTGACTGACAAAAATGGAATAATGTGTCCCTGAACAAAGGGGAGGGGGGTTCAAAATCAAAAGTAAGTCAGTATCTGGTGTGGCCACCAGCTGCATTAAGTACTGCAGTGCATCTCCTCCTCATGGACTGCACCAGATTTGCCAGTTCTTACTGTGAGATGTTACCACACTCTTCCACCATGGCACCTGCAAGTTTCCGGACATTTCTGGGGGGAATGGCCCTAGCCCTCATCCTCCGATCCAACAGGTCCCAGATATACTCAATGGGATTGGGGTCTTCGCTGGCCATAGCAGAGCACTGACATTCCTGTCTTGCAGGAAATCACACAGAATGAGCAGTATGGCTGGTGGCATTGTCATGCTGCAGGGTCATTTCAGGATGAGCCTGCAGGAAGGGTACCACATGAGAGAGAAGGATGTCTTCCCTGTAATGCCCAGCATTGAGATTGCCTGCAATGACAACAAGCTCAGTTCGATGATGCTGTGACACAGCGACCCAGACCATGATGGACCCTTCACCTCCAAATCGATCCCTCTCCAGAGTACAGGCCTTGGTGTAAAGCTCATTCCTTCGAAGATAAACGTGAATCCGACCATCACTGGTGAGACTAAACCGAGACTCGTCAGTGAAGAGAACCTTTTTGCCAGTTCTGTCTGGTCCAGCGACGGTGGGTATGCATCCATAGGTGACGTCGTTGCCGGTGATGTCTGAT
>NC_143024.1:83101982-83156982 GCF_057628025.1 Oncorhynchus mykiss | reverse complement strand
CAGACCACCTGTTCTACCCATCTACAGGTTATAGAAAACTATCTGTTCAGACCACCTGTTCTACCCATCTACATGTTATAGAAAACTATCTGTTCAGACCACCTGTTTTACCCATCTACAGGTTATAGAACACTATCTGTTCAGACCACCTGTTCTACCCATCTACAGGTTATAGACCACCTGTTCTACCCATCTACAGGTTATAGAAAACTATCTGTTCAGACCACCTGTTCTACCCATCTACATGTTATAGAAAACTATCTGTTCAGACCACCTGTTTTACCCATCTACAGGTTATAGAACACTATCTGTTCAGACCACCTGTTCTACCCATCTACAGGTTATAGACCACCTGTTCTACCCATCTACAGGTTGTAGAAAACTATCTGTTCAGACCACCTGTTCTACCCATCTACAGGTTATAGACCACCTGTTCTACCCATCTACAGGTTATAGAAAACTATCTGTTCAGACCACCTGTTCTACCCATCTACATGTTATAGAAAACTATCTGTTCAGACCACCTGTTCTACCCATCTACAGGTTATAGAACACTATCTGTTCAGACCACCTGTTCTACCCATCTACAGGTTATAGAACACTATCTGTTCAGACCACCTGTTCTACCCATCTACAGGTTATAGAACACTATCTGTTCAGACCACCTGTTCTACCCATCTACAGGTTATAGAACACTATCTGTTCAGACCACCTGTTCTACCCATCTAAAGGTTATAGAAAACTATCTGTTCAGACCACCTGTTCTACCCATCTACAGGTTATAGAAAACTATCTGTTCAGACCACCTGTTCTACCCATCTACAGGTTATAGAAAACTATCTGTTCAGACCACCTGTTCTACCCATCTACAGGTTATAGAAAATTTGCTCTTGTAGTATTTGTCCAAAAGGTTTCCTAAAGGAGAAAGTGTCACAATCTTCAAAACGAGCGGACCAAGGCGCAGTGTGCATTGAGTTCCACATCTTTTTAATACAAAGTGGAACTAGAAACAAAACATACAAAGACCGTGAAGTCGTAGTGCCCAAACACACAAACACAAACAATATCCCACAAAGCAGGTGGGGGATAGGGCTTCCTAAATAGCTGGTAATCGTTGCCTCTAATTGGGGATCATACAGTATTTAGGAAGCCCTATCTCCCACCTGCTTTGTGGGATATTGTTTGTGTTAGTGTGTTTGGGCACTACGACTACGACCAGCTGCCTCTAATTGGGAACCATACAAAACCACCAACATAGGAATACACATTCTAGAACACCCCCCTAGTCACACCCTGACCTAAACCACTATAGAGAATCCAAGGGCTCTCTATGGTCAGGACGTGACAGAAAAGCTCCACTTCTATGTCAAAGATAATAAAACAAAAACACTATAGTATTTTATTTTATTTGGATTCTCTACATAGAACCCTTGAGAAAGCCTACATCAGTAAACACTTTTTTAAACTCTTCTCTACTATCTGTTGTCTGTGTGTTATCCCAGACCAGCCCAGACCAGACCAGCCAACCAACCCTGTCCAGACCAGCCGAACAGACCAGACCAGCAGACCAGCCCAGACCAGACCAGCCAACCAACCCTGTCCAGACCAGCTGACCAGCCCAGACCAGACCAGCCAACCAACCCTGTCCAGACCAGCCGAACAGACCAGACCAGCAGACCAGCCCAGACCAGACCAGCCAACCAACCCTGTCCAGACCAGCCGAACAGACCAGACCAGCAGACCAGCCCAGACCAGACCAGCCAACCAACCCTGTCCAGACCAGCCGAACAGACCAGACCAGCAGACCAGACCAGACCAGCCAACCAACCCTGTCCAGACCAGCTGACCAGCCCAGACCAGCAGACCAGCCCAGACCAGACCAGCCAACCAACCCTGTCCAGACCAGCCGAACAGACCAGACCAGCCCAGACCAGACCAGCCAACCAACCCTGTCCAGACCAGCCGAACAGACCAGACCAGCAGACCAGACCAGACCAGCCAACCAACCCTGTCCAGACCAGCCGAACAGACCAGACCAGCAGACCAGCCCAGACCAGACCAGCCAACCAACCCTGTCCAGACCAGCCGAACAGACCAGACCAGCAGACCAGACCAGACCAGCCAACCAACCCTGTCCAGACCAGCCGACCAGCCCAGACCAGCAGACCAGCCCAGACCAGACCAGCCAACCAACCCTGTCCAGACCAGCCGAACAGACCAGACCAGCAGACCAGACCAGACCAGCCAAACAACCCTGTCCAGACCAGCCGAACAGACCAGACCAGCCGAACAGACCAGACCAGCCGAACAGACCAGACCAGTGCCCGCAAGACCACAGGGTTTAGACTGAAACGTTTAACGCTGGATTAACAGGGACCAGCTGCAGAGGTCATTACCACGTCAACGGGAGGCTAGGGGAGGTTAGAGGCGATCACCCACTTCATGTGAAGGGAGGGGAGGATGAGCGTGGGGAGGGGGAGATGGTTAGAGGGACAATAGCTAGATGCTAGGAGGTCAGATGATGAGTAAGAGGAGAAATCTCAATCAATTTCCTCCCTCTCTCTCTCTTTCTCTCTCCTTTCTCTCTTTCCTTTCTCTCTCTCTCTCACTCTCTCTCTCTCTCTTTCTCTCTCCTTCTCTCTCTTTTTCTCTCCTTCTCTCTCTTTCTCTCTCCTTCTCTCTCTTTCGCTCTCCTCTCTCTTTCCTCTCTCTCTCACACTCTCTCTCTCTTTCTCTCTCCTTCTCTCTCTTTCTCTCTCCTCTCTCTCCTTTCTCTCTCCTTTCTCTCTCTTTTCTCTCTCTTTTCTCTCTCTTTTCTCTCTACTTTCTCACTCTCATTCTCTCTCTCTCTCTCCTGCTCTCTCCTTCTCTCTCTCTTTCTCTCTCCGTTCAAGTACAGTGAAATGCTTAACTTGCAAGCCCTACCCAGCAGTACATTATTCAATATCAAAATAGTATTGCATTTTTTTAACCTTAATTTAACTAGGCAAGTCCAAACAAATTCTTATTTATAATGAAAGCCTAGGAACAGTGGGTTAACTGCCTTATTCAGGGGCAAAACAACAGATTTTTACCTTGTCAGCTCGGGGATTTGATCTAGCAACTTTTTGGTTAGTGGCCCAACGCTCTAACCACTAGAATACCTGCCGCCCCAGTATAACAAATAATAAAAAACACGAGAAATAATTAATAAGGGGGGGGGTCGACGACAGGGTATAAAGCTGTATACAGGGTCAGCTATATACAGGGTCAGCTGTATACAGGGTCAGCTGTATGCAGGGTCAGCTGTATGCAGGGTCAGCTGTATGCAGGGTCAGCTATATACAGGGTCAGCTGTATACAGGGTCAGCTGTATACAGGGTCAGCTGTATACAGGGTCAGCTGTATACAGGGTCAGCTGTATACAGGGTCAGCTGTATACAGGGTCAGCTGTATGCCGGGTCAGCTGTATGCAGGGTCAGCTGTATACAGGGTCAGCTGTATACAGGGTCAGCTGTATGCAGGGTCAGCTGTATGCAGGGTCAGCTGTATGCAGGGTCTGCTGTATGCAGGGTCAGCTGTATGCAGGGTCAGCTGTATACAGGGTCAGCTGTATACAGGGTCAGCTATATACAGGGTCAGCTAGGTAGATATGTACATGTAGGCAGAGAATAGGAGAAAGTTCATGTTAGCAGGATAACTAATAATAGAATACAATATTATATAGTACTACACAGTACTCCTTGAAGTCTCCTGGGACTTTATCACCAAACAAGCTGTAGAGCTGAAATCCAACACCAGGAACTGTATTAGCAAAACAGCTCGACAAAATCCCCTGGTTTATTCCAGTCACAAAATAAAAACAAATGAATACGTGGTTTGGAATAAGCACATTGAACAAGCAATTCCCACACTCTTCACTCACTCCAGGTCAGATCTTGGGGAAAGTAAAATAAGTCTGCAGGTTAATACTGTAAATAGTAATTGGATGACCGTTTCAGTCCCACTCCAATGTGGCTGTGGTTGTGGGAGGTGACTTATTGTTGCTGTGGATGGCTTCATGTAAATCCAATCTTCCCTACCCAGAAAGTGTGCAATTTCTCTCTTTCTCTCTCTCTCTCTCTCTCTCTCTCTCTCTCTCTCTTTCTCTACAGAAGACTAAGACACACACACACAAACACACTCATGCATGCAAGCACACACTCATACAAACACACATACACATATGCATATGCATACGCACACAGAAACCTGAAACCTTAAGGAACACCTTCCCTACTGCCCTGCAGAGATAACACATCCATGTACAGTACATAAAGGAGATTGAGCTGCATGTTTCCTGCCCATTCTTTTTTTCTGAAAAGGCCATGAAATCAGGGAGATGGCAATGCACTGCAAACCAAAGGAATATGCTAATTCATTTGTCTTTATTAATTCACGCCTGCTTGCTCGTGTTGAATATTTCACTGTTTTCTCCAAAATAAGTTACCCCTCTCTCTCTCTCTATCTCTCTCTCACTCTATCTCCCAGCCCGTCTCCATCCTGCCTGTTTCATCCTCTCTCTCTCTATCTCACTCTCTCTCCCAGCCCCAGTCTCCACCCTGCTTGTTTCACCCCCCCCCCCTCTCTCGCTCTCTCTCTCTCTATCTCACTCTATCTCCCAGCCCGTCTCCATCCTGCCTGTTTCATCCTCTCTCTCTCTATCTCACTCTCTCTCCCAGCCCCAGTCTCCACCCTGCTAGTTTCATCCCCCTCTTTCTCTCTCTCTCTCTCTCCCAGCCCGTCTCCATCCTGCCTGTTTCATCCTTTCTCTATCTCACTCTCTCTCCCAGCCCCAGTCTCCACCCTGCTAGTTTCATCCCCCCCCCCCTCTCTCTCTCTCTCTCTCTCTCTCTCTCTATCTCACTCTCTCTCCCAGCCCCAGTCTCCACCCTGCTAGTTTCATCCCCCCCCCCTCTCTCTCTCCCAGCCCCAGTCTCCACCCTGCTAGTTTCATCCCCCTCTTTCTCTCTCTCTCTCTCTCCCAGCCCGTCTCCATCCTGCCTGTTTCATCCTCTCTCTCTCTATCTCACTCTCTCTCCCAGCACCAGTCTCCATCCTGCCTGTTTCATCCCCCTCTTTCTCTCTCTCTCTCCCAGCCTCCACCCTGCCTTTTTCACCCCCCCCCCTCTCTCTCTCTCAGCCCGTCTCCATCCTGCCTGTTTCATCCTCTATCTCTCTATCTCACTCTCTCTCCCAGCCCCAGTCTCCACCCTACTAGTTTCATCCCCCTCTTTCTCTCTCTCTCTCTCTCCCAGCCCGTCTCCATCCTGCCTGTTTCATCCTCTCTCTCTCTATCTCACTCTCTCTCCCAGCCCCAGTCTCCACCCTGCTAGTTTCATCCCCCCCCCCCTCTCTCTCTCCCAGCCCCAGTCTCCACCCTGCTAGTTTCATCCCCCTCTTTCTCTCTCTCTCGCTCTCCCAGCCCGTCTCCATCCTGCCTGTTTCATCCTCTCTCTCTCTATCTCACTCTCTCTCCCAGCCCCAGTCTCCATCCTGCCTGTTTCATCCCCCTCTTTCTCTCTCTCTCTCCCAGCCTCCACCCTGCCTTTTTCACCCCCCCCCCCCTCTCTCTCTCTCAGCCCGTCTCCATCCTGCCTGTTTCATCCTCTCTCTCTCTATCTCACTCTCTCTCCCAGCCACAGTCTCCACCCTGCTAGTTTCATCCCCCCCCCCCTCTCTCGCTCTCTCTCTCTCTATCTCACTCTATCTCCCAGCCCGTCTCCATCCTGCCTGTTTCATCCTCTCTCTCTCTATCTCACTCTCTCTCCCAGCCCCAGTCTCCACCCTGCTAGTTTCATCCCCCTCTTTCTCTCTCTCTCTCTCTCCCAGCCCGTCTCCATCCTGCCTGTTTCATCCTCTCTCTCTCTATCTCACTCTCTCTCCCAGCCCCAGTCTCCACCCTGCTAGTTTCACCCCCCCCCCCTCTCTCTCTCCCAGCCCCAGTCTCCACCCTGCTAGTTTCATCCCCCTCTTTCTCTCTCTCTCTCTCTCCCAGCCCGTTTCCATCCTGCCTGTTTCATCCTCTCTCTCTCTATCTCACTCTCTCTCCCAGCCCCAGTCTCCATCCTGCCTGTTTCATCCCCCTCTTTCTCTCTCTCTCTCCCAGCCTCCACCCTGCCTTTTTCACCCCCCCCCTCTCTCTCTCTCAGCCCGTCTCCATCCTGCCTGTTTCATCCTCTATCTCTCTATCTCACTCTCTCTCCCAGCCCCAGTCTCCACCCTACTAGTTTCATCCCCCTCTTTCTCTCTCTCTCTCTCTCCCAGCCCGTCTCCATCCTGCCTGTTTCATCCTCTCTCTCTCTATCTCACTCTCTCTCCCAGCCCCAGTCTCCACCCTGCTAGTTTCACCCCCCCCCCTCTCTCTCTCTCCCAGCCCCAGTCTCCACCCTGCTAGTTTCATCCCCCTCTTTCTCTCTCTCTCTCTCTCCCAGCCCGTCTCCATCCTGCCTGTTTCATCCTCTCTCTCTCTATCTCACTCTCTCTCCCAGCCCCAGTCTCCATCCTGCCTGTTTCATCCCCCTCTTTCTCTCTCTCTCTCCCAGCCTCCACCCTGCCTTTTTCACCCCCCCCCCCCTCTCTCTCTCTCAGCCCGTCTCCATCCTGCCTGTTTCATCCTCTATCTCTCTATCTCACTCTCTCTCCCAGCCCCAGTCTCCACCCTGCTAGTTTCATCCCCCCCCCCTCTCTCTCTCTCTCTCTCTCTCTCTCTCTCTCAGCCTCCACCCCTTTTTCATCCCCCCCTTCTCTCTCTCTCTCTCTCTCTCTCAGCCCCAGTCTCCACCCTGCTTGCTTCATCCCCCCCCCCTCTCTCTCTCTCTCTCTCTCTCTCTCTCTCTCTCTCTCTCTCTCTCTCACTCTCTCTCCCAGCCCCAGTCTCCACCCTGCTTGTTTCATCCCCCCCCCTCTCTCTATCTCACTCTCTCTCCCAGCCCCAGTCTCCACCCTGCTTGTTTCATCCCCCCCCCCCCCCTCTCTCTCTCCCAGCCCCAGTCTCCACAATGCCTCACCGACCCCCTCTCAATTAAATTAAATTTAAGGGCTTTATTGGCATGGGAAACATATGGGTTGTATTTACAATGGTGTTTGTTTTTCACTGGTGGCCCTTTTCTTGTGGCAACAGGTCACATATCTTGCTGCTGTGATGGCACACTGTGGAATTTCACCCAGTAGATATGGGAGTTGATCAAAATTTGATTTGTTTTCGAAATCTTTGTGTGTCTGTGTAATCTGAGGGAAATATGTCTCTCTAATATGGTCATACATTGGGCAGGAGGTTAGGAAGTGCAGCTCAGTTTCCACCTCATCTTGTGGGCAGTGTGCGCATAGCCTGTCTTCTCTTGAGAGACAGGTTTGCCTTCGGTGGCCTTTCTCAATAGCAAAGCTATGCTCACTGAGTCTGTACATAGTCAAAGATTTCCTTAATTCTGGGTAAGCCACAGTGGTCAGGTATTCTACCACTGTGTATTCTCTGTTTAGGGCCAAATAGCATTTTAGTTTGCTCAGTTTTTTGTAAATTCCTTTTAGGCGGGTATTGGCCTAATTCTGCTCTGCATGCATTATTTGGTGTTTTACGTTGTACACAGGGGATATTTTAGCAGAATTCTGCATGCAGTATCAATTTGGTGTTTGTCACATTTTGTGAAGTCTTGGTTGGTGAGCGGACCCCATACCTCACAACCATAAAGGGGTTCTATAACTGATTCAAGACTATTATGTTCCTTTTGATGGTATAGAATGCCCTTCTTGCCTTTTCTCTCAGATCGTTCACAGCTTTGTGGCAGTTACCTGTGGCGCTGATGTTTAGGCCAAGGTATGTATAGTTTTTTGTGTGCTCTAGGGCAACGGTGTATAGATGGAATTTGTATTCGTGGTCCTTGAAGTTTTTTGAACAACATTAATTTTGTTTTATTGGGATTTACTGTCAGGGCCCAGGTCTGACAGAATCTGTGCAGATGATCTAGGTGCTGCTGTAGGCCCTCCTTAGTTGGTGACAGAAGCACCAGATCATCAGGAAACAGCAGACATTTGACTTCAGATTCTAGTAGGGTGAGGCCAGGTGCGGCAGACTGTTCTAGTGCCCTTGCCAATTCGTTAATATATATGTTGAAGAGGATGGGGCTTTAGCTGCATCCTTGTCTCACCCGCCGGCCCTGTGGGAAGAAATGTGTGTGTTTTTTGCCTGTTTTAATCGCACACTTGTTGTTGGTATACATGGATTTCATAATGTTGTAGGTTTTTCCCCCAACACCACTTTCCATCAATTTGTATAGCAAACCCTTGTGTCAAAATTAGTGGAAAGCTTTTCTTTTTAAATAACAAAGCATGAGAAGACTTTGCCTTTGTTTTGGTTTGTTTGGTTGTCATTTAGGGTGTGCAGGGTGAATACATGGTCTGTCGTACGGTAATTTGGTAAAAAGCCAATTTGACATTTGCTCAGTACATTGTTTTCACTTCGGAAATGTACGAGTCTGCTGTTAATGATAATGCAGAGGATTTTCCCAAGGCTGCTGTTGACGCATATCCCACGGTAGTTACTGGGGTCAAATTTGTCTCCACTTTTGTGCATTGGGGAAGATGCCAGAGCTAAGGATGATGTTAATTGGAATTTGTAGTCTGTATATTTTATCATTTCATTGAGGATACCATCAACCCCACAGGCCTTTTTGGGTTGGAGGGTTTTTATTTTGTCCTGTAGTTCATTCAATGTAATTGGAGAATCCAGTGGGTTCTGGTAGTCTTGAATAGTTCATTCTAAGATTTGTATTTGATTATGTATATGTTTTTGCAGTTTGTTCCTTGTTATAGAGCCAGAAAGATTGGAGAAATTGTTTACCCATACGTCTCAATTTTGGATAGATAACTCTTCATTTGTTTAGAGTTTACAATTTTCTATGGATTATTCAATTACATTGAGCTGATTTCTGACGTGCTGTTCCTTCTTTTTCCGTAGTGTATTTCTGTATTGTTTTAGTGATGGCGTAGACTCAGGTTTTCTGGGTCTCTATGTTTTTGTTTGGACAGGTTTCTCAATTTCTTTCTTAGGTTTTCATATTCTTCATCAAACTATTTGTCATTGTTGTTCATTTTCTTAGGTTGACATTTTTTGATTTGATAGGGAAGCTGAGAGGTGAAATATACTGTTTAGGTTTTCTACTGCACCTTCACTATTACAGTGAAACATTTTGCGTCTCTCTCTCTCTCTCTCTCTCTCTCTCTCTCTCTCTCTCTCTCTCTCTCTCAGCCCCATCTGCTAGCCACAGATGAAGTAATCTCTGTCATATTGTCACATGACAGGAGTTCAGATGCTAATGGCTGCACTGCTAATCCAGCTGCCGGCAAGGCTGGCCCGTGCCCACATTACCCGCACGCCGCGGCACAGCACTGTACCAACCGCCCACCCTGCGGCACCATCACAGCTGTACCCTGCTGATGTACACTGCCAACGCTGGGCCAGGGACCACAGAAACAGGCCTGGGGGGGGGGGGGGGGGGGGGGGGGGGTGGAGGGATGGGCCCAACAACAACTCGAGCTAGGAAAGAGGGAGCACAGTTTTCAAAGCCAGAGGGTACTAAAACATAGGGGACACTATAGTCTATATATGTTTCAAGCTATAGGATGATGGAACCAAAGGGTTGATCAACTCTACAGTGAGCCAGAGAGGAGATGGAGATGGAGAAAGGAGCACTAGAGCTATAGAACACAACAGCTACAGAGGACTAGAGCTATAGAACACAACAGCTACAGAGGATTAGAGCTATAGAACACAACAACCACAGAGGACTAGAGCTATAGAACACAACAGCTACAGAGGACTAGAGCTATAGAACACAACAGCTACAGAGGATTAGAGCTATAGAACACAACAGCTACAGAGGACTAGAGCTATAGAACACAACAGCTACAGAGGACTAGAGCTATAGAACACAACAGCTACAGAGGACTAGAGCTATAGAACACAACAGCTACAGAGGACTAGAGCTATAGAACACAACAGCTACAGAGGACTAGAGCTATAGAACACAACAGCTACAGAGGACTAGAGCTATAGAACACAACAGCTACAGAGGACTAGAGCTATAGAAGACGACAGCTACAGAGGACTAGAGCTATAGAAGACGACAGCCATAAAGGACTAGAGCTACAGAGGACTAGAGCCACCGAGGACTAGCGCTATAGAGCACAACAGCTACAGAGGACTAGAGCTATAGAACACAACAGCTACAGAGGACTAGAGCTATAGAACACAACAGCTACAGAGGACTAGAGCTATAGAACACAACAGCTACAGAGGATTAGAGCTATAGAACACAACAGCTACAGAGGACTAGAGCTATAGAACACAACAGCTACAGAGGACTAGAGCTATAGAAGACGACAGCCATAAAGGACTAGAGCTGCAGAGCACTAGAGCCACCGAGGACTAGCGCTACAGAGGACTAGAGCTACAGAGGACTAGAGCTACAGAGGACTAGAGCTACAGAGGACTAGAGCTACAGTGGACTAGAGCTACAGAGGACTAGAGCTATAGAACACAACAGCTACAGAGGACTAGAGCTATAGAACACAACAGCTACAGAGGATTAGAGCTACAGAACACAACAGCTACAGAGGACTAGAGCTATAGAACACAACAGCTACAGAGGACTAGAGCTATAGAACACAACAGCTACAGAGGACTAGAGCTATAGAACACAACAGCTACAGAGGACTAGAGCTATAGAACACAACAGCTACAGAGGACTAGAGCTACAGAGGACTAGAGCTACAGAGGACTAGCGCTATAGAGCACAACAGCTATAGAGGACTAGACCTATAGAGGACTAGACCTATAGAGGACTAGAGCTACAGAGGACTAGAGCTACAGAGGACTAGCGCTATAGAGCACAACAGCTATAGAGGACTAGACCTACAGAGGACTAGACCTATAGAGCACAACAGCTATACAGCACTAAAGCAATAGAGGACTAGAGATATAGAGGACTAGAGCTACAGAGCAGAAAAGCTATAGAGGCCTAAAGCTATAAAGGACTAGAGCACTAGAGCTATAGAGGACTAGAGCTATAGAGGACTAGAGCTATAGAGGACTAGAGCTATAGAGGACTAGAGCTATAGAGGACGAGCAGGTATGATGTTCAGACCGCAGGTGTGATGTTCAGATGTACCAATCCTGTGCAGTTGTTGTTACACGTGGTCTGCCACTGCGAGGACGATCAGCTGTCTGTCTCCCTGTAGTGCTGTCTTAGGCGTCTCACAGTATGGACATTCCAATTTATTGCCCTGACCACATCTGCAGTATTCTTGCCTCCTCTTGCAGCATGCCTAAGGCACGTTCACGCAGATGAGCAGGGACCCTGGGCGTCTTTCTTTGGTGTCTTTCATAACTATGACCTAAATTTCCTTCCGTCTGTAAGCTGTCAGTGTCTTAACGACCGTTCCACAGGTGCATGTTCATTAATTGTTTATGGATCATTGAACAAGCATGGGAAACAGTGTTTAAAACTTCTTGACGCCCCCATGCCTTTAGCGGGATCATTTTCATCAGCACCCGCTGAATTGCAGCGAGCCAAATTCAAATTAAATTACTAAAAATATTACATTTTCATGAAATGACAAGTGCAATATAGCAAAACACAGCTTAGCTTGTTGTTAATCCACCTGGCGTGACAGATTTCAATACAGTTTTTTGGCGAAAGCATAACAAGCATTGATGTAAGAACATCTCTCTCAGTAGATAAAATATTACAAACACTAGCAGCCAAGTAGATTGGTCACGAAAGTCAGAAAAGCAATAGAATAAATCGCTTACCTTTGATGATCTTCGGATGTTTGCACTCACGAGACTCCCAGTTACACAGTAAATGTTCCTTTTGTTCCGTAAAGATCATTTTTATATCCAACATACCTCAATTTGTTTGGCGCATTATGTTCAGAAATCCACAGGCTCGAGCTGTCACGACATCGCAGACTTTTTTTATAATCAAACTTCAGGTTGTTTTTAAAATATATAATCGATAATATATCAACCAGGACTGTTGCTTTTTCATTAGGAGAGGGAGAGACAATGGCTGCCCCGCTCTGTTGCGCAAGCAAAACTCTGCGAACACCCTGCTATCCACTGACGTGATGTTATCTTTCTCGCTCATTTTTCAGAATAAAAGCCTGAAACTATGTCTCACCACTGTTGACACCTTGAGGAAGCCATAGGAAAAGGAATCTGGTTGATATCCCTTTAAATGGAGGCAAGGCATCCAATGGAACAGAGCGCTTTCAGGAAAAACAGCACTTCCTGGTTTGATTTTCCTCCGGTTTTCGCCTGAAATATCAGTTCTGTTATACTCACAGACAACATTTTGACCATTTTGGAAACTTTAGAGTGTTTTCTATCCTAATCTGACAATCATATGCATATACTAGTTTCTGGGCCTGAGAAATAGGCAGTTTCAAATGGGTACATTTTTTTTGTTGCCAAAAACGAAAATCGTGCCCCCTACACTCAAGAAGTGAAATCCTTTACAACGGAGATCTGTGAAGTTATTTGGATTTTTACAAATTATCTTTGAAAGACAGGGTCCTGAAAAAGGGACAATTTTTTTTTTGCAGAGTTTAGCTTGCCACCCCATTGTTCGGTCGCGTCATGCCATTGTTATGAGCTTTCTCAAGTCGCCCTCCCTCTATACGATACATTGAGTAGAACACTAAGTCGTGCATCAGTCTAAAAAGAATGTTTAAACTATATTGTGACAAAGTGAAAACAGGTTTTTAGAAATTGTTGCAAATTTATAAAACATTTCAAACTGAAATACCTTATTTACATAAGTATTCAGATGCTGTGAGACTCACGATTGAGATCAGGTGCGTCCTGTTTCCATTGATCATCCATAAGATGTTTCTACAACTTGGTTAGAGTCCACCTGTGCTAATTTCAATTGAATGGACATGATTTAGAAAGGCACACACCTGTCTACATAAGGTTCCACAGTTGACAGTGCATATCAGAGCAAAAACCAAGACACGAGGCTGAAGGAAATGCCCGTAGAGCTCTGAGACAGGATTGTGTCGAGGCACAGATCTGGGGAAGGGTAACAACATATTTCTGCAGCATTGAAGGTCCGCAAGAACACAGTGGCCTCCATCATTCTTAAATGGAAGAAGTTTGGAACCACCAAGACTCTTCCTAGAGCTGGCCGCCCGGCCAAACAGTGCAATCAAGGGAAAAGGGCCTTGGTCAGGGAGGTGACCAAGAACCCGATTGTCACTAACAGAGCTCCAGAGTTCCTCTGTGGAGATGGGAGAACCTTCCAGAAGGACAATCGTCTCTGCATCACTCCACTAATCAGGCCTTTATGGTAGAGTTACCAGACGGAAGCCACTCCTCAGTAAAAGGCACATGACAGCCCGCTTGGAGTTTGCCAAAAGGCACCTAAAGGACTCTCAGACCTTGAGAAATAAGATTTTCTGAAACTAAAGTGTAACTGTTTGGCCTGAATGTGATATTTCAGTTCATCATTCTTTATGCATTTGCAAAATTTTAAAAACGTGTTTTTTGCTTTGTCATTATAGGGTATTATTGTGTGTAGATTGATGAGGGAGAAAAGCAATGTAATACATTTTGGAATAAGGCTGTAATGTAACAAAATGTGTAAAAAGTCAAGGGGTCTGAATACTTTCCCAACGCAAGTGGTCTCAGGAGCCAAACCCTTTATCGACAGTCTTGACTGCTTCGCGATTGCATTGGATAGACAAAAAAAAGCCTTCATTTAGAGAAGGGGAGGCTATGCTTGGTTTTAAATCAAATAAAACTAAATGGGAAAAAACACAAGTGTGTTATGTTTCTAAATACGAATTATACAGGTACCAAAAGCACATTAGGCTATTTTTGTTCCATGTGCATAATGGGCACTGTGTGTTATGTCTGGATAGGCTGTGTTTCTCCTAAAACCAGCTTTTTGTTGGTCTTAAATATCCTTGTCAGCGCTGCCTGAAATGAGCACTGTGGATCATGTTTTTAAGGACACACCTCACATTTTTTTGCCCCCCTCCATCTGAATGCAAGCGAGCTGATGTAAGACAGGTCAACTCCCGAACATGGTATTAGGGCTGGGAAATGGCAGTGAGAGTTTTTACAGGACAAAATGTACACCTCTTTCCTTATAACCCTCTCTACATCTACATCTCTTTCCTTATAACCCTCTCTACATCTACATCTCTCTTTCCTTATAACCCTCTCTACATCTACATCTCTTTCCTTATAACCCTCTCTACATCTACCTCTCTTTCCTTATAACCCTCTCTACATCTACATCTCTTTCCTTATAACCCTCTCTACATCTACATCTCTTTCCTTATAAACCTCTCTACATCTACCGCTCTTTCCTTATAACCCTCTCTACATCTACATCTCTCTTTCCTTATAACCCTCTCTACATCTACATCTCTTTCCTTATAACCCTCTCTACATCTACCTCTCTTTCCTTATAACCCTCTCTACATCTACATCTCTTTCCTTATAACCCTCTCTACATCTACATCTCTTTCCTTATAACCCTCTCTACATCTACCTCTCTTTCCTTATAACCCTCTCTACATCTACCTCTCTTTCCTTATAACCCTCTCTACATCTACCTCTCTTTCCTTATAACCCTCTCTACATCTACATCTCTTTCCTTATAACCCTCTCTACATCTACCTCTCTTTCCTTATAACCCTCTCTACATCTACCTCTCTTTCCTTATAACCCTCTCTACATCTACATCTCTTTCTTTCCTTATAACCCTCTCTACATCTACATCTCTTTCCTTATAACCCTCTCTACATCTACCTCTCTTTCCTTATAACCCTCTCTACATCTACCTCTCTTTCCTTATAACCCTCTCTACATCTACATCTCTTTCTTTCCTTATAACCCTCTCTACATCTCTTTCCTTATATCCCTCTCTACATCTACATCTCTCTCTTTCCTTATATCCCTCTCTCCATCTCTCTCTTTCCTTATATCCCTCTCTCCATCTCTCTCTTTTCTTATATCCCTCTCTCCATCTCTCTCTTTCCTTATATCCCTCTCTACATCTCTCTCTCTCCATCTCTCTCTTTCCTTATATCCCTCTCTACATCTCCCTCTCTCCATCTCTCTATTTCCTTATATCCCTCTCTACATCTCTCGCTTTCCTTATATCCCTCTCTAAATCTACATCTCTCTTTCCTTATATCCCTCTCTACATCTACATCTCTCTCTTTCCTTATATCCCTCTCTCCATCTCTCTCTTTCCATCTCTACATCTACATCTCTCTCTTTCCTTATATCCCTCTCTCCATCTCTCTCTTTCCTTATATCCCTCTCTACATCTACATCTCTCTCTTTCCTTATAACCCTCTCTCCATCTCCCTCTCTCCATCTCTTTCTTTCCTTACATCTCTCTCTCCATCTCTCTTTCTATTAATGTCCCCTTCTTAAAGAGGGATTTCACCCTGGGGGAATCTGGGCTTGTTTTCATCATGTCTGAGGCATTTCTAGGACAGTGAGATGTGGGGTGGGGGCAGATCTAAAATGCAGTCCTGCTTTGTGGTGTTTCATGAAGGCTCTATTTTTTACTGGCTGTAGATATGGTTATCCATGTTTAATAGAGCCATTGGATGTCTTTCCACGATGTTCCTATCGGCGGATTCATTGCTAAATATACAAAGAGGTAAAAAAATGTTCTGTCTCTGAAAGACTACGGTGTTTTGTGCTCAGGCCCATGTCCCTCCCCCAAGGCGGGCTTTTTTTTAAAAAGGAGGTGGACACTAACAACAATCCCTTAGGCAAAACTGAAAGAACTGACCAGATACAATGGCTTCAAGTGATTCGATGGAGCATCTATATGGAGCATCTATTAACTACATGGTGACATTCAACCAAACATGTTTCAACCGGAAGATGGCAAAGAGGATTTGAAACAAAGCGTTGGATTTAGCTAAGGTTAGAAGCTCAGATACAGCACCAAGAGGGCAGATGACAAATAATTTAGCTATCTAGGTAGCTAGGTAACTAAGTTAGTTTGCTAAACAACTACCGGTAGCCATATCTAGAAGAGTTTTTTGTATCTTGATTGTAAAACCTCATATTTTTTTGTCATAGATATGGCTAGCTAGTAAACAGCAAGCTACAACATTACAACCAGCTACTGTAAATGTTAGCACATGACTGGAGTTGGCTAGCTAGTTAGCCTGGTGACTGCTAACTTATGTGCCATGCCTTGCATTTGTAATTCTTCAGCTTGCAAGCCTCCCCCTTTTTCCACCAAACATAATGATGATGGTCATTATGGCTTAACAGTTCTATTTTTGTTTCATCAGACCAGAGGACATTTCTCCAAAAACTACAATATTTGTCCCCATTGCAAACCGTAGTCTAGTTACAAACCGTAGTCTAGTTACAAACCGTAGTCTAGTTACAAACCGTAGTCTAGTTACAAACCGTAGTCTAGTTACAAACCGTAGTCTAGTTATAAACCGTAGTCCAGTTATAAACCGTAGTCTAGTTACAAACCGTAGTCTAGTTACAAACCGTAGTCTAGTTACAAACCGTAGTCTAGTTACAAACCGTAGTCTAGTTGCAAACCGTAGTCTAGTTACAAACCGTAGTCTAGTTATAAACCGTAGTCTAGTTACAAACCGTAGTCTAGTTACAAACCGTAGTCTAGTTACAAACCGTAGTCTAGTTATAAACCGTAGTCCAGTTATAAACCGTAGTCTAGTTACAAACCGTAGTCTAGTTACAAACCGTAGTCTAGTTACAAACCGTAGTCTAGTTACAAACCGTAGTCTAGTTATAAACCGTAGTCTAGTTACAAACCGTAGTCTAGTTATAAACCGTAGTCTAGTTACAAACAGTAGTCTAGTTATAAACCGTAGTCTAGTTACAAACCGTAGTCTAGTTACAAACCGTAGTCTAGTTATAAACCGTAGTCTAGTTATAAACTGTAGTCTAGTTGCAAACCGTAGTCTAGTTGCAAACCGTAGTCTAGTTACAAACCGTAGTCTAGTTACAAACCGTAGTCCAGTTATAAACCGTAGTCTAGTTGCAAACCGTAGTCTAGTTATAAACCGTAGTCTAGTTACAAACCGTAGTCTAGTTACAAACCGTAGTCTAGTTACAAACCGTAGTCTAGTTACAAACCGTAGTCTAGTTACAAACCGTAGTCCAGTTATAAACCGTAGTCTAGTTACAAACCGTAGTCTAGTTATAAACCGTAGTCTAGTTACAAACCGTAGTCTAGTTACAAACCGTAGTCTAGTTGCAAACCGTAGTCTAGTTGCAAACCGTAGTCTAGTTACAAACCGTAGTCTAGTTACAAACCGTAGTCTAGTTACAAACCGTAGTCTAGTTATAAACCGTAGTCTAGTTACAAACCGTAGTCTAGTTACAAACCGTAGTCTAGTTATAAACCGTAGTCTAGTTATAAACCGTAGTCTAGTTATAAACCGTAGTCTAGTTATAAACCGTAGTCTAGTTATAAACCGTAGTCTAGTTATAAACCGTAGTCTAGTTACAAACCGTAGTCTAGTTATAAACCGTAGTCTAGTTGCAAACCGTAGTCTAGTTGCAAACCGTAGTCTAGTTATAAACCGTAGTCTAGTTGCAAACCGTAGTCTAGTTATAAACCGTAGTCTAGTTACAAACCGTAGTCTAGTTATGAATCGTAGTCTAGTTACAAACCGTAGTCTAGTTATAAACCGTAGTCTAGTTACAAACCGTAGTCTAGTTACAAACCGTAGTCCAGTTATAAACCGTAGTCCAGTTATAAACCGTAGTCTAGTTGCAAACCGTAGTCTAGTTACAAACCGTAGTCTAGTTATAAACCGTAGTCTAGTTATAAACCGTAGTCTAGTTGCAAACCGTAGTCTAGTTATAAACCGTAGTCTAGTTATAAACCGTAGTCTAGTTACAAACCGTAGTCTAGTTACAAACCGTAGTCTAGTTATAAACCGTAGTCTAGTTATAAACCGTAGTCTAGTTATAAACCGTAGTCTAGTTATAAACCGTAGTCTAGTTATAAACCGTAGTCTAGTTATAAACCGTAGTCTAGTTACAAACCGTAGTCTAGTTATAAACCGTAGTCTAGTTATAAACCGTAGTCTAGTTACAAACCGTAGTCTAGTTACAAACCGTAGTCTAGTTACAAACCGTAGTCTAGTTACAAACCGTAGTCTAGTTACAAACCGTAGTCTAGTTACAAACCGTAGTCTAGTTACAAACCGTAGTCTAGTTATAAACCGTAGTCTAGTTATAAACCGTAGTCTAGTTGCAAACCGTAGTCTAGTTGCAAACCGTAGTCTAGTTATAAACCGTAGTCTAGTTATAAACCGTAGTCTAGTTATAAACCGTAGTCTAGTTATAAACCGTAGTCTAGTTATAAACCGTAGTCTAGTTACAAACCGTAGTCTAGTTACAAACCGTAGTCTAGTTATAAACCGTAGTCTAGTTATAAACCGTAGTCTAGTTGCAAACCGTAGTCTAGTTATAAACCGTAGTCTAGTTATAAACCGTAGTCTAGTTATAAACCGTAGTCTAGTTATAAACCGTAGTCTAGTTATAAACCGTAGTCTAGTTATAAACCGTAGTCTAGTTACAAACCGTAGTCTAGTTACAAACCGTAGTCTAGTTACAAACCGTAGTCTAGTTACAAACCGTAGTCTAGTTACAAACCGTAGTCTAGTTGCAAACCGTAGTCTAGTTACAAACCGTAGTCTAGTTGCAAACCGTAGTCTAGTTATAAACCGTAGTCTAGTTATAAACCGTAGTCTAGTTGCAAACCGTAGTCTAGTTGCAAACCGTAGTCTAGTTGCAAACCGTAGTCTAGTTGCAAACCGTAGTCTAGTTACAAACCGTAGTCTAGTTACAAACCGTAGTCTAGTTGCAAACCGTAGTCTAGTTGCAAACCGTAGTCTAGTTGCAAACCGTAGTCTAGTTACAAACCGTAGTCTAGTTATAAACCGTAGTCTAGTTACAAACCGTAGTCTAGTTATAAACCGTAGTCTAGTTACAAACCGTAGTCTAGTTATAAACCGTAGTCTAGTTACAAACCGTAGTCTAGTTATAAACCGTAGTCTAGTTACAAACCGTAGTCTAGTTATAAACCGTAGTCTAGTTATAAACCGTAGTCTAGTTATAAACCGTAGTCTAGTTACAAACCGTAGTCTAGTTATAAACCGTAGTCTAGTTACAAACCGTAGTCTAGTTATAAACCGTAGTCTAGTTGCAAACCGTAGTCTAGTTGCAAACCGTAGTCTAGTTACAAACCGTAGTCTAGTTGCAAACCGTAGTCTAGTTGCAAACCGTAGTCTAGTTACAAACCGTAGTCTAGTTACAAACCGTAGTCTAGTTACAAACCGTAGTCTAGTTGCAAACCGTAGTCTAGTTACAAACCGTAGTCTAGTTGCAAACCGTAGTCTAGTTGCAAACCGTAGTCTAGTTGCAAACCGTAGTCTAGTTGCAAACCGTAGTCTAGTTACAAACCGTAGTCTAGTTACAAACCGTAGTCTAGTTACAAACCGTAGTCTAGTTGCAAACCGTAGTCTAGTTACAAACCGTAGTCTAGTTGCAAACCGTAGTCTAGTTACAAACCGTAGTCTAGTTGCAAACCGTAGTCTAGTTGCAAACCGTAGTCTAGTTGCAAACCGTAGTCTAGTTGCAAACCGTAGTCTAGTTGCAAACCGTAGTCTAGTTACAAACCGTAGTCTAGTTGCAAACCGTAGTCTAGTTGCAAACCGTAGTCTAGTTGCAAACCGTAGTCTAGTTACAAACCGTAGTCTAGTTACAAACCGTAGTCTAGTTATAAACCGTAGTCTAGTTACAAACCGTAGTCTAGTTACAAACCGTAGTCTAGTTATAAACCGTAGTCTAGTTACAAACCGTAGTCTAGTTATAAACCGTAGTCTAGTTATAAACCGTAGTCTAGTTACAAACCGTAGTCTAGTTATAAACCGTAGTCTAGTTATAAACCGTAGTCTAGTTACAAACCGTAGTCTAGTTATAAACCGTAGTCTAGTTATAAACCGTAGTCTAGTTACAAACCGTAGTCTAGTTATAAACCGTAGTCTAGTTACAAACCGTAGTCTAGTTATAAACCGTAGTCTAGTTACAAACCGTAGTCTAGTTACAAACCGTATTCTAGTTACAAACCGTAGTCTAGTTGCAAACCGTAGTCTAGTTGCAAACTGTAGTCTAGTTGCAAACCGTAGTCTAGTTACAAACCGTAGTCTAGTTACAAACCGTAGTCTAGTTACAAACCGTAGTCTAGTTATAAACTGTAGTCTAGTTATAAACCGTAGTCTAGTTACAAACCGTAGTCTAGTTACAAACCGTAGTCTAGTTGCAAACCGTAGTCTAGTTGCAAACCGTAGTCTAGTTACAAACCGTAGTCTAGTTACAAACCGTAGTCTAGTTGCAAACCGTAGTCTAGTTGCAAACCGTAGTCTAGTTATAAACCGTAGTCTAGTTACAAACCGTAGTCTAGTTGCAAACCGTAGTCTAGTTATAAACCGTAGTCTAGTTACAAACCGTAGTCTAGTTACAAACCGTAGTCTAGTTATAAACCGTAGTCTAGTTATAAACCGTAGTCTAGTTATAAACCGTAGTCTAGTTATAAACCGTAGTCTAGTTATAAACCGTAGTCTAGTTATAAACCGTAGTCTAGTTACAAACCGTAGTCTAGTTGCAAACCGTAGTCTAGTTACAAACCGTAGTCCAGTTTTAAACCGTAGTCTAGTTATAAACCGTAGTCTAGTTATAAACCGTAGTCTAGTTACAAACCGTAGTCCAGTTATAAACCGTAGTCCAGTTATAAACCGTAGTCCAGTTATAAACCGTAGTCTAGTTACAAACCGTAGTCTAGTTACAAACCGTAGTCTAGTTACAAACCGTAGTCTAGTTACAAACCGTAGTCTAGTTACAAACCGTAGTCTAGTTACAAACCGTAGTCTAGTTACAAACCGTAGTCTAGTTATAAACCGTAGTCTAGTTACAAACCGTAGTCTAGTTATAAACCGTAGTCTAGTTATAAACCGTAGTCTAGTTACAAACCGTAGTCTAGTTACAAACCGTAGTCTAGTTGCAAACCGTAGTCTAGTTACAAACCGTAGTCCAGTTATAAACCGTAGTCTAGTTACAAACCGTAGTCCAGTTATAAACCGTAGTCTAGTTACAAACCGTAGTCTAGTTGCAAACCGTAGTCTAGTTACAAACCGTAGTCTAGTTATAAACCGTAGTCTAGTTATAAACCGTAGTCTAGTTGCAAACCGTAGTCTAGTTACAAACCGTAGTCCAGTTATAAACCGTAGTCTAGTTATAAACCGTAGTCTAGTTATAAACCGTAGTCTAGTTACAAACCGTAGTCCAGTTATAAACCGTAGTCTAGTTATAAACCGTAGTCTAGTTATAAACCGTAGTCTAGTTACAAACCGTAGTCTAGTTATAAACCGTAGTCTAGTTACAAACCGTAGTCTAGTTATAAACCGTAGTCTAGTTATAAACCGTAGTCTAGTTACAAACCGTAGTCTAGTTATAAACCGTAGTCTAGTTACAAACCGTAGTCTAGTTATAAACCGTAGTCTAGTTATAAACCGTAGTCTAGTTATAAACCGTAGTCTAGTTACAAACCGTAGTCTAGTTATAAACCGTAGTCTAGTTATAAACCGTAGTCTAGTTACAAACCGTAGTCTAGTTATAAACCGTAGTCTAGTTACAAACCGTAGTCTAGTTATAAACCGTAGTCTAGTTACAAACCGTAGTCTAGTTGCAAACCGTAGTCTAGTTACAAACCGTAGTCTAGTTACAAACCGTAGTCTAGTTATAAACCGTAGTCTAGTTACAAACCGTAGTCTAGTTATAAACCGTAGTCTAGTTATAAACCGTAGTCTAGTTATAAACCGTAGTCTAGTTACAAACCGTAGTCTAGTTGCAAACCGTAGTCTGATTTTTTTATGGTGGTTTTTGAGCAGTGGCTTCTTCCTTGCTGAGCAACCTTTCAGGTTACGTCGATATAGGACTCGTTTTACTGTAGATATAGATACTTTTGTACCTGTTTCCTCCAGCATCTTCACAAGGTCATTTGCTGTTGTTCTGGGATTGGTTTGCACTTTTCACACCAAAGTACGTTCATCTCTAGGAGACAGAAGGTATCTCCTTCCTGAGAGGTATGACAGCTGCGTGGTCCCATGGTGTGTATACTTGCGTACTATTGTTTGTACAGATGAACGTGGTACCTTCAGGTGTTTGGAAATTGCTCCCAAGGATGAACCAGACTTGTGGAGGTCTACAATTATTTTTCTGAGGTCTTGGCTGATTTATTTTTATTTTCCCATGATGTCAAGCAAAGAGGCACTGGGTTTGAAGGTAGGCCTTGAAATACATCCACAAGTACACCTCCAATTGACTCAAATGTTGTCAATCAGAAGCTTCTAAAGCCCTTTCATAAATGTTCAATCTGTTTAAAGGCACAGTCAACTTAGTGTTTCTAAACTTCTGATCCACTGGAATTGTGATAGAGTGAATTATAAGTGAAATAATCTGTCTGTAAACAATTGTTGGAAAAATATTCCAAAACTATAGTTTGTTAACAAGACATTTGTGCAGTGATTGAAAAATGTGTTTTAATGACTCCAACCTTAGTGTGTGTAAACTTCTGACATCAACTGTAAATATCTTTTGTGAATCCATAAGGGCAGACAAATTTCGAAGATTGATATAAAATATCCATATTTACTTTATGGTGGTTCTACATCTGGGCTCTCCAACCTTGTTCCTGGAGATCTACAGTCCTGTAGGTTCACACTCCAACCCTAATCTAGCACACCTGATTAATAATTAGCTGTTTGATAAGCAGGGTAGTTACAATTGTGGTTGGAGCACACTGGCTATGTTTACACAGGCAGCCCAATAATTATATTTTTTTCTACCAATTGGTCTTTTTCAGAACTGATCTAATTGGTCAAAAGATCAATTTGTGAGAAAAAAAAATACGAATTAAGCTGCCTGTGTAAACGCAGCGGCAGTCCTTATCCGGGATCAGTACACTGGCAATGGTGTTCAGCATGGTGGGTTGGGGAAGCTGAGACTCTTTGTGCTTATGGCGATAGGGCTTGTTGTGTCTGCGGTGAATGGACAGCTGAATAAGACTCTGAAAAGACGCTGAAAGTGGTGTAGGGCTTCTTAACCACCAACTGTTGGTCCTCTTGCAGAAGATTTGCTGGTACTGCACGTCTCCTGGAAAGACATGGTTATGGTCTTAGTATTTGACACTTTTTGTGGAAGGGACGTAGGGCAACACGCCTTTGTTGGTTAAGGTATCAACTGAATGGTAGCAGCTGGCGTATTGTTTAGGGACAATGAGGGGACATTGGTTTTGAGGGGAAAGATCAGTCAACAAAGTGAATGAGCTGGGGGACTAAAGAAGGTGTGAATCTTAGGAAGGCAGTTCTTACACTGTATGAATTGTTGTGTATGTGATATTGAAGAGAAAAGGCACCTCAATCGCTCTAATACACAACAAAGTATGTACTGTCTATGTACAACCCTGCACAACCAAAAACCCTGTACTCATCTCAAAGAACTGTCTGTAAACCTCCCCCAGCCCAAAACCCAGGACTCATCTCAAAGAACTGTCTGTAAACCTCCCCCAGCCAAAAACCCTGTACTCATCTCAAAGAACTGTCTGTAAACCTCCCCCAGCCAAAAACCCTGTACTCATCCCAAAGAACTGTCTGTAAACCTCCCCCAGCCAAAAACCCTGTACTCATCTCAAAGAACTGTCTGTAAACCTCCCCCAGCCAAAAACCCTGTACTCATCCCAAAGAACTGTCTGTAAACCTCCCCCAGCCAAAAACCCTGTACTCATCCCAAAGAACTGTCTGTAAACCTCCCCCAGCCCAAAACCCAGGACTCATCTCAAAGAACTGTCTGTAAACCTCCCCCAGCCAAAAACCCTGTACTCATCTCAAAGAACTGTCTGTAAACCTCCCCCAGCCAAAAACCCTGTACTCATCCCAAAGAACTGTCTGTAAACCTCCCCCAGCCAAAAACCCTGTACTCATCCCAAAGAACTGTCTGTAAACCTCCCCCAGCCAAAAACCCTGTACTCATCTCAAAGAACTGTCTGTAAACCTCCCCCAGCCAAAAACCCTGTACTCATCCCAAAGAACTGTCTGTAAACCTCCCCCAGCCAAAAACCCTGTACTCATCCCAAAGAACTGTCTGTAAACCTCCCCCAGCCAAAAACCCTGTACTCATCCCAAAGAACTATCTGTAAACCTCCCCCAGCCAAAAACCCTGTACTCATCCCAAAGAACTGTCTGTAAACCTCCCCCAGCCAAAAACCCTGTACTCATCCCAAAGAACTGTCTGTAAACCTCCCCCAGCCAAAAACCCTGTACTCATCCCAAAGAACTGTCTGTAAACCTCCCCCAGCCAAAAACCCTGTACTCATCCCAAAGAACTGTCTGTAAACCTCCCCCAGCCAATTGAATTTGACAAATCACTCTTGTCAATAGTAGTAGAATTTTGTAGACATGTCTTTGTATTGTGTTTTGAGAATCTGCAGAGAAGAATGAGGTGGTGGTGCCATTACTGTTGCAGACTTGATACATTACAGTGTCCCTTGCTGGTTTCTGTTCCACAATCTTGTTGTGCTCCATAACTGTTATTATTATGTTTTTATTATTTTTACCATTATTTAGCTAGGTGTGTCTGCTCCCTCATGCTTGTGTACCTCATGCTTGTGTACCTCATGCTTGTGTACCTCACGCTTGTGTACCTCACGCTTGTGTACCTCACGCTTGTGTACCTCATGCTTGTGTACCTCATGCTTGTGTACCTCATGCTTGTGTACCTCATGCTTGTGTACCTCATGCTTGTGTACCTCATGCTTGTGTACCCAAAATGCACCCGCTTTGTGGTATTTTTCAGCAAGGCACTGTGGAATGACTCCAGATAACATGGAATTTACAAAGAGAAAAGGTAAAAAGAGAAGAGGGTAAACTAAATTGAAGATATAGTCTGGAAGGTACTCTGTAGTCCTCAGGCATTTTTCCTATTTTGTTGCCTTACAACCTGGAACTAAAATATATATTTTTTTAGGGGTTTGTATCATTTGATTGACACAACAAGCCTACCACTTTGAAGATGCAAAATATGTTTTTACTGTAAAATAAACAAGAAAAAAAACTGAAAACTTGAGCTTGCATAACTATTCACTCCCCCCCCCCCCAAAAAAAAGTCAGTACTTTGTAGAGCCACCTTTTCCTGCAATTACAGCTGCAAGTCTCTTGGGGTATGTCTCTATAAGCTAGGCACATCTAGCTACTGGGATTTTTTTCCCATTATTAAAGGCAAAACTGCTCCAGCTCCTTCAAGTTGGATGGGTTCTGCTGGTGTATCTTTAAGTCATACCACAGATTCTCAATTGGATTGAGGTCTGGGCTTTGACTCAACCATTCCAAGACATTTAAACATTTACCCTTAAACCACTCGAGTGTTGCTTTAGCAGTATGTTTAGGGTCATTGTCCTGCTGGAAGGTAAACCTCCGTCCCAGTCTCAAATCTCTGGAAGACTGAAACAGGTTTCCTTCAAAAATGTCCCTGTATTTAGCGCCATCCATCATTCCTTCAATTCCGACCAGTTTCCCAGTCCCTGCCGATGAAAAACAACCCCACAGCATGATGCTGCCACCACCATGCTTCACTGTGGGGATGGTTTCCTTGGGGTGATGAGAGGTATTGGGTTTGCGCAAGACATAGCATTTTCACCAAAAAGCTACATTTTAGTCTTGTCATGACGCTAGCCCTTTCAGTGAATAGGCTAGCAGAGATGTGAACAACCAAACTCCCTCTCCTGATAGGAGGGGGGGGCGGCGGTTTTACAACCCCCATGTCATAAATTCCGTAAAGAGACTCTCTCTCCCTGGCCATGCAGTAAGACAAAGTTTATTGTTTGTGACCTCATGAAAGACAATACAGCCACATCATTCTAACTCTGTTATGAGGTTTGCATCTAATTCTTGTATAAAATGAATGAGTAAAGATGAAACTGTTTGCGAAATTATGTAATATGATGTTGACTTTTAACCTCTCTAGGCTAGGGGGCGTTATTTTCACGTCCGGATGAAAAGTGTGCCCAAAGTAAACTGCCTGCTACTCAGGCCCAGAAGCTAGTATATGCATATTATTAGTAGATTTGGATAGACTGTTTGAATGATGTCTGTGGGTATAACAGAATGTATTTGGCAGGCAAAATCCTGAGGACAAACTCTCCAGGATTTTTCTTTTGAGGTCACTCTCTTTTCAATGGATTTCTATGTGGATCTAGATTTCTAAAGCACTTGCTTGCAGTTCCTATCGCTTCCACTGGATGTCAACAGTCTTTAGAAATTGGTTGATGTTTTTCCTTTGAGAAATTAAGAAGTAGGGCTGTTCAGAACGAGGGTCGAGTCTAGAATACTGTTGTGGTTGGGGTACGCGACCTGAAAGCTCACTCCACTTTGTTTTTATCCGCTATTGAACACAGTTTTTGCCGTCTTAAATTGATTATTTACGTAAAAAAAATACCTCAAATTGTATTCGGAAAGTTGTTTGAAATGTTTGGACAAAGATTACAGGTAACTTATTAGATATTTTGTAGTCATGTTGCACAAGTTGGAACCAGTGTTTTTCTGGATCAAACAATCCAAATAAATGGACATTTTGGAGATATAACGACGGAATTAATCGAACAAAAGGACCATTTGTGATGTTTATGGGACATATTGGAGTGCCAACAGAAGAAGCTCTTCAAAAGGTAAGGCATGAATTATATCGTTATTTCTGAGTTGTGTGTCACGCCTGGTGGGATGAAATATGATTGTCTGTGTTTGTTTGATGGGGTGCTGTCCTCAGATAATCGCATGGTTTGCTTTCGCCGTAAAGCCTTTTTGAAATCTGACACGTGGCTGGATTAACAAGAAGTTAAGCTTTATTTTGACATATTGCATGTATATTTTCAAGAATGTTAACCTCTTGAACCTCTGGGGGCAGTATTTCATTTTTGGATGAAAAACATTCCCGTTTTAAACATGATATTTTGTCACAAAAAGATGCTTGACTATGCATATAATTGACAGCTTTGGAAAGAAAACACCCTGACGTTTCCAAAACTGCAAAGATATTGTCTGTGAGTGCCACAGAACTAATGCTACAGGCGAAACCAAAATGAGATTTCATACAGGAAGTGAGCCAGATTTTGAATGCGCTGTGTTCCAATGTCTCCTTATATGGCTGTGAATGCGCAAGGAATGAGCCTACACTTTCTGTCGTTTCCCAAAGGTGTTTGCAGCATTGTGACGTATTTGTAGGCATATCATTGGAAAATTGACCATAAGAGACTACATTTACCAGGTGTCCGCTCGGTGTCCTCCGTCGAAACTATTGCGTAATATCCAGGTGCGTGCATTTTTCCATTTTGAACAGAGGAGAAACCAAACTGCCACGAGTGATTTATCATCGAATAGATATGTGAAAAACACCTTGAAGATTGATTTTAAACAACGTTTGCCATGTTTCTGTCGATATTATGGAGTTAATTTGGAAAAAAGTTTGCCGTTGTAATGACTGAATTTTCGGGGTTTTTTCTAAGCCAAACGTGATGAACAAAACGGAGCGATTTCTCCTACACAAATAATCTTTTTGAAAAAACTGAACATTTGCTATCTAACTGAGAGTCTCCTCATTGAAAACATCCGAAGTTCTTCAAAGGTAAATTATTTTATTTGAATGCTTTTCTTGTTTTGTGAAAATGTTGCCTGCTGAATGCTAGGCTTAATGCTATGCTAGCTATCAATACTCTTACACAAATGCTTGTGTAGCTATGGTTGAAAATCATTTTTTGAAAATCTGAGATGACAGTGTTGTTAACAAAAGGCTAAGCTTGTGAGCCAATATATTTATTTCATTTAATTTGCGATTTTCATGAATAGTTAACGTTGCGTTATGCTAATGAGCTTGAGGCTATAATTACGCTCCCGGATACGGGATTGCTCGTCGCAACAGGTTAAATATTTACAATTCTGTAGTTTGAATTTGGCACCCTGCACTTGCACTGGATGTTGGTCAGGTGGGATGGTAGCGTCCCATCTAACCTAGAGAGGTTAAAATTTGAAAATTGTCTTCTCTGAAAAGTTGAACTAAGTCAGTAGCCACGCCCAAAGGAATAGGCAATGGTTGGAAATGATGAACCAACCCCTTTTCTACATTTCTATAAAAGCCCCCGAGACCCAAAGTCACAAAAGCCCCCGAGACCCAAAAACCCTGTACTCATCCCAAAGAACTGTCTGTAAACCTCCCCCAGCCAATTGAATTTGACAAATCACTCTTGTCAATAGTAGTAGAATTTTGTAGACATGTCTTTGTATTGTGTTTTGAGAATCTGCAGAGAAGAATGAGGTGGTGGTGCCATTACTGTTGCAGACTTGATACATTACAGTGTCCCTTGCTGGTTTCTGTTCCACAATCTTGTTGTGCTCCATAACTGTTATTATTATGTTTTTATTATTTTTACCATTATTTAGCTAGGTGTGTCTGCTCCCTCATGCTTGTGTACCTCATGCTTGTGTACCTCATGCTTGTGTACCTCACGCTTGTGTACCTCACGCTTGTGTACCTCATGCTTGTGTACCTCATGCTTGTGTACCTCATGCTTGTGTACCTCATGCTTGTGTACCTCATGCTTGTGTACCTCATGCTTGTGTACCTCATGCTTGTGTACCCAAAATGCACCCGCTTTGTGGTATTTTTCAGCAAGGCACTGTGGAATGACTCCAGATAACATGGAATTTACAAAGAGAAAAGGTAAAAAGAGAAGAGGGTAAACTAAATTGAAGATATAGTCTGGAAGGTACTCTGTAGTCCTCAGGCATTTTTCCTATTTTGTTGCCTTACAACCTGGAACTAAAATATATATTTTTTTAGGGGTTTGTATCATTTGATTGACACAACAAGCCTACCACTTTGAAGATGCAAAATATGTTTTTACTGTAAAATAAACAAGAAAAAAAACTGAAAACTTGAGCTTGCATAACTATTCACTCCCCCCCCCCCCAAAAAAAAGTCAGTACTTTGTAGAGCCACCTTTTCCTGCAATTACAGCTGCAAGTCTCTTGGGGTATGTCTCTATAAGCTAGGCACATCTAGCTACTGGGATTTTTTTCCCATTATTAAAGGCAAAACTGCTCCAGCTCCTTCAAGTTGGATGGGTTCTGCTGGTGTATCTTTAAGTCATACCACAGATTCTCAATTGGATTGAGGTCTGGGCTTTGACTCAACCATTCCAAGACATTTAAACATTTACCCTTAAACCACTCGAGTGTTGCTTTAGCAGTATGTTTAGGGTCATTGTCCTGCTGGAAGGTAAACCTCCGTCCCAGTCTCAAATCTCTGGAAGACTGAAACAGGTTTCCTTCAAAAATGTCCCTGTATTTAGCGCCATCCATCATTCCTTCAATTCCGACCAGTTTCCCAGTCCCTGCCGATGAAAAACAACCCCACAGCATGATGCTGCCACCACCATGCTTCACTGTGGGGATGGTTTCCTTGGGGTGATGAGAGGTATTGGGTTTGCGCAAGACATAGCATTTTCACCAAAAAGCTACATTTTAGTCTTGTCATGACGCTAGCCCTTTCAGTGAATAGGCTAGCAGAGATGTGAACAACCAAACTCCCTCTCCTGATAGGAGGGGGGGGCGGCGGTTTTACAACCCCCATGTCATAAATTCCGTAAAGAGACTCTCTCTCCCTGGCCATGCAGTAAGACAAAGTTTATTGTTTGTGACCTCATGAAAGACAATACAGCCACATCATTCTAACTCTGTTATGAGGTTTGCATCTAATTCTTGTATAAAATGAATGAGTAAAGATGAAACTGTTTGCGAAATTATGTAATATGATGTTGACTTTTAACCTCTCTAGGCTAGGGGGCGTTATTTTCACGTCCGGATGAAAAGTGTGCCCAAAGTAAACTGCCTGCTACTCAGGCCCAGAAGCTAGTATATGCATATTATTAGTAGATTTGGATAGACTGTTTGAATGATGTCTGTGGGTATAACAGAATGTATTTGGCAGGCAAAATCCTGAGGACAAACTCTCCAGGATTTTTCTTTTGAGGTCACTCTCTTTTCAATGGATTTCTATGTGGATCTAGATTTCTAAAGCACTTGCTTGCAGTTCCTATCGCTTCCACTGGATGTCAACAGTCTTTAGAAATTGGTTGATGTTTTTCCTTTGAGAAATTAAGAAGTAGGGCTGTTCAGAACGAGGGTCGAGTCTAGAATACTGTTGTGGTTGGGGTACGCGACCTGAAAGCTCACTCCACTTTGTTTTTATCCGCTATTGAACACAGTTTTTGCCGTCTTAAATTGATTATTTACGTAAAAAAAATACCTCAAATTGTATTCGGAAAGTTGTTTGAAATGTTTGGACAAAGATTACAGGTAACTTATTAGATATTTTGTAGTCATGTTGCACAAGTTGGAACCAGTGTTTTTCTGGATCAAACAATCCAAATAAATGGACATTTTGGAGATATAACGACGGAATTAATCGAACAAAAGGACCATTTGTGATGTTTATGGGACATATTGGAGTGCCAACAGAAGAAGCTCTTCAAAAGGTAAGGCATGAATTATATCGTTATTTCTGAGTTGTGTGTCACGCCTGGTGGGATGAAATATGATTGTCTGTGTTTGTTTGATGGGGTGCTGTCCTCAGATAATCGCATGGTTTGCTTTCGCCGTAAAGCCTTTTTGAAATCTGACACGTGGCTGGATTAACAAGAAGTTAAGCTTTATTTTGACATATTGCATGTATATTTTCAAGAATGTTAACCTCTTGAACCTCTGGGGGCAGTATTTCATTTTTGGATGAAAAACATTCCCGTTTTAAACATGATATTTTGTCACAAAAAGATGCTTGACTATGCATATAATTGACAGCTTTGGAAAGAAAACACCCTGACGTTTCCAAAACTGCAAAGATATTGTCTGTGAGTGCCACAGAACTAATGCTACAGGCGAAACCAAAATGAGATTTCATACAGGAAGTGAGCCAGATTTTGAATGCGCTGTGTTCCAATGTCTCCTTATATGGCTGTGAATGCGCAAGGAATGAGCCTACACTTTCTGTCGTTTCCCAAAGGTGTTTGCAGCATTGTGACGTATTTGTAGGCATATCATTGGAAAATTGACCATAAGAGACTACATTTACCAGGTGTCCGCTCGGTGTCCTCCGTCGAAACTATTGCGTAATATCCAGGTGCGTGCATTTTTCCATTTTGAACAGAGGAGAAACCAAACTGCCACGAGTGATTTATCATCGAATAGATATGTGAAAAACACCTTGAAGATTGATTTTAAACAACGTTTGCCATGTTTCTGTCGATATTATGGAGTTAATTTGGAAAAAAGTTTGCCGTTGTAATGACTGAATTTTCGGGGTTTTTTCTAAGCCAAACGTGATGAACAAAACGGAGCGATTTCTCCTACACAAATAATCTTTTTGAAAAAACTGAACATTTGCTATCTAACTGAGAGTCTCCTCATTGAAAACATCCGAAGTTCTTCAAAGGTAAATTATTTTATTTGAATGCTTTTCTTGTTTTGTGAAAATGTTGCCTGCTGAATGCTAGGCTTAATGCTATGCTAGCTATCAATACTCTTACACAAATGCTTGTGTAGCTATGGTTGAAAATCATTTTTTGAAAATCTGAGATGACAGTGTTGTTAACAAAAGGCTAAGCTTGTGAGCCAATATATTTATTTCATTTAATTTGCGATTTTCATGAATAGTTAACGTTGCGTTATGCTAATGAGCTTGAGGCTATAATTACGCTCCCGGATACGGGATTGCTCGTCGCAACAGGTTAAATATTTACAATTCTGTAGTTTGAATTTGGCACCCTGCACTTGCACTGGATGTTGGTCAGGTGGGATGGTAGCGTCCCATCTAACCTAGAGAGGTTAAAATTAGAAAATTGTCTTCTCTGAAAAGTTGAACTAAGTCAGTAGCCACGCCCAAAGGAATAGGCAATGGTTGGAAATGATGAACCAACCCCTTTTCTACATTTCTATAAAAGCCCCCGAGACCCAAAGTCACATAAGTTCCAAATAATGGGAGGACTTTCTAATGTCAACCTACAGGTCAGACAATGTGGGAGCTTGCTCTACATGTGAAATGGTATGGACTCTGAACTATTCGTCACTCAAGAAGAAGTGAGTCCTAGATGACAACCTAACAGACTGCAGCTGGAAAGGTAGCAAATCTAGTACGAGAAGACTGACCGGCGTGGACCAATCTCCAGACTGAGATGAACCTCTCAGACCATGTAACCACACGACGACCCGAAAGATTCCACACAGGACAGGGAAAACCAGAGCCTGACATCACCAGCTTCATGTAAATACAATGCATTGCTTTCCGAATGAGCGATTGTTAGTGGCATATATATTTATGTGAGAATAGCTTCCCAGGTCCGATATAGACCAATGTCCCTTAGTCTTCCTTCCAAAACTCCCTTCTCTTCTCTCTGTCTCTTCTATCATGTCCTAGTGAGTCCACTAGGGACGGTATAATGTTATTATGTATTCTATGATTGTTTAATTGGTTAGTAAATAAATAATTGAGCCAATTGGTGTATGGATGATTTATAGTAAAGGCTCGGTTCGTGCACATAACCAACAATTTACGACGTTCAGATGAGACTGACGAATGTAATAATAATAATTCATTAATAGATTACTAATTGATCAGATATTCAAATATCTGAAGAGTTATATTCGGAAAATTATAACTTTGTAATATAACTTTGAACACTTTCCGTGGTGTCCGACTTCCTAGTTAATTAAATGTACATGATTAGTTTAATCACGTAATAATAATTACCGAGACGTGATTTTATAAAAAAAAGTCTTCATCTTTAATGATAATAAAGACACAACAGTCTCATCTGACCAGAGTACCTTCTTCCATATGTTTGGGGAGTCTCCCACATTCTTTTTGGCGAACACCAAACGTGTTTGCTTATTTTTTTCTTGAAGCAATGGCTCTTTTTCTGGACACTCTTCCGTAAAGCCCAGCTCTGTGGAGTGTACGGCTTAAAGTGGTCCTATGACCACTGTGGAGCTTTGCAGCTCCTTCAGGGTTATCTTCAGACTCTTTGTTGCCTCTCTGATTAATACCCTCCTTGCCTCAGATGTCCCACTTCCTGGTTGGATTTTTCTCAGGTTTTCGCCATATGAGTTCTGTTATACACACAGACATCATTCAAACATATATGCATATATTAGCATCTGGGACAGAGTAGGAGGCAGTTCACTCTGGGCATGCTATTCATCCAAAAGTGAAAATGCTGCCCCCTATCTCAAAACACTTGTATTTTCATCAATATTTATGATGAGTAATTTCTGTAAATTGATGTGGCTCTCTGCAAAATCACCGGATGTTTTGGAAGCAAAACATTACTGAACATAACGCGCCAATGTAAACTGACATTTTTGGATATAAATATGAACTTTATTGAAAAAACATACATGTATTGTGTAACATGAAGTCCTATGAGTGCTATCATAGGATCATCAAAGGTTAGTGCTTAATTTTATCTCTATTTCTGCTTTTTGTGACTCCTCTCTTTGGCTGGAAAAATGGCTTTGTTTTTATGTGACTAGGCACTGACCTAACATAATCGCATGGTATGCTTTCGTCATAAAGCCTTTTTGAAATCGGACACTGTGTTGGGATTAGCAACAAGTTTATCTTTAAAATGGTGTATGTTTGAGGAATTTTAATTATGAGATTTCTGTTGTTTGAATTTGGCGCTGTGCACTTTCACTGGCTGTTGTCAAATCGATCCCGTTAACTGGATTTCAGTCGTAAGATTATCCACCCCACTAATTGTATTGCCCTCTGTTTTACTGGCTAGCTAAGCATACCTAACATGGACATTTCAATATTGTCAGCTTGCTGTTAGGTGACTAGCGTCACTGAATTGGCGGCAAGATTGCTAGCCAGTTGAGACAGGCTGAGAACCAACTAACCAACCATAGATGATTTATACACATTCATCATTGCTACCAACACACAAACAGAGAGTGAGTTATCTATATCGACAATTATATTTGTAGTAAAGGAGTGTTTTCCAGTGGAATAGATGGCTACCAAATCGAGATACTCTTACTTGGTAACAATAGCTATCTTACGTTACCTAACGTCAGTCAAAGATAGTTCATTCTAACAAACATTTTTGTACTCTGTTAAAGGTAGCTTTCAGTCTAGCAGTGACTACCATGTTAAAGGTGAAATTTATTTACAGTGGGTATACCAAAAGGTAGCTATATGATTTAGCTGATGGCTTTCAGAGTTCAATACAGGGCTGTAACGTTAGCTAGTTAGCTAACTTACCCAGCTAGTCCAGCTAGGCTAGAAAGATAACTAACATTAGGTTACCTCTAATTGAGAATCTTCTTTTTAGTTGTGAAGGAAAAAAATGTATGGTATCACATCACTTCTCAGCTGTCGTCGAAATGGATTCCCCAACAGTTCAGCCTGAAAATACATCTGTTTGGTCACCATATCATTATTGATAGCCTACAAGCTACTGACAGAATCGGGGAGAATCTCAATCAATCAAATGTATTTTATATAGCCCTTCGTACATCAGCTGATATCTCAAAGTGCTGTACAGAAACCCAGCCTAAAACCCCAAACAGCAAGCAATGCAGGTGAAGAAGCACGGTGGCTAGGAAAAACTCCCTAGAAAGGCCAAAACCTAGGAAGAAACCTAGAGAGGAACCAGGCTATGTGGGGTGGCCAGTCCTCTTCTGGCTGTGCCGGGTGGAGATTATAACAAAACATGGTCAAGATGTTCAAATGTTCATAAATGACCAGCATGGTCGAATAATAATAAGGCAGAATAGTTGAAACTGGAGCAGCAGCACAGTCAGGTGGACTGGGGACAGCAAGGAGTCATCATGTCAGGTATTCCTGGGGCATGGTCCTAGGGCTCAGGTCAGTTGAAACTGGAGCAGCAGCACAGCCAGGTGGACTGGGGACAGCAAGGAGTCTCTGGTAGGTAGAATGGTGAACGATAACTCATTCGCACTTGTTTGTAATTAGCACAGCCAGGCACAGAAAACCCCATGGACATGATGACAAACATTTGTAAAAAAAACGAATGTTTTCCTGTTACTGTGTGTTGGTCGTTCGAAGTAAACAACACCATTATTCACGTTTGTGACAATGCCCCCTCTACCCAGCAAGCGGTATCAGCATTCGCTATAAATGCTGGACTTTGTGGTTCACTATGAGCAGATGAATACACAGGGAGTCAAAACTTCCCAATTCCATCAGTGCAATGAAAATGTGTCAGTTCTAGTTTGTGTTTTGTATAATTTTGATGTTGATGATAAAAAAGTAATGTTGTTAATATAGTAATGATTAAATGCCGTGGCAGAGCCAGGGTGAAATTCCCCTTTAAACTTCTAGTGTTTTCATTCACTCTGTCCACATATTTTCCTCTCTTTTCATCTCTTTGCATCTTGTCTATCATTTTTTATTCTCCTCCCTCTCTCTCCTACTCCTCTCTCTCTCCCTGTATCGGCCTCCTCATTCATGTAAATCTGTGAGCTTTGAGAATGCAGCTTGTCTAATGTCCTGAACAGCACTGGATTTCATGCTGGTTATTCCCGGTAACGGTGGAATAATGGGGATGTAAATAGTGTTAAACTATGGAGGATTAAGACAACCTCTTAATGAAGCAGGCTGCATTTCACACAAACACAGCAAAGAGAAGACCGAAGGAGAATAACGCATATGCACCAACGATACACACAGTCTTGTTTTACTAAATATGTTTACAAGCAGAAATTAAGCTACCCTGTCTGTGAAGCTATGCTGTCTGTGAAGCTATGCTGTCGTTCATCAAGCTTTGGTTTTTCCGTGGTCTGACCAGACTCAATCCATCCATCCAGTAGGAGGTAAACACACATAAAACTACTTACACAAATTAATTCTACCAGAGGAGAGAAGAGGCCTGATTGGTTACCTATTGAAGTAGAGAGAGAGAGAGAGAGAGAGAGAGCGAGAGGAGAACGAAAGAGAAAGAGAGAGAGAGAGAGAGAGAGAGAGAGAGGAGAACGAAAGAGAAAGAGAGAGAGAGAGAGAGAGAGAGAGAGAGAGAGAGAGAGGGCAGTGAGGGTCTCCTGTGGACTTTCGATAGAGAGGTAGAGAGCAAATAAAATGAACAGAGAGGATGAGAGGAGATGAGAAGAGACCAGAGAGAGAACAGGTGCTCAGAAGTGACCTCCCCTAGGGTAGTAATGAAGAGCTAGGGGCGGGGAGAAGGGGACTGAGGATAGAAGAAAGCAGGGGATAAAAGAAGTGAACATTAAATACTGTCCTCCCATATAGGAGTGATGGAAAGAAAAGGAAAGAGCGAAAGACAGAGATAAAAGAGGCAGAGAAGAGAATAGAAGGGTATGGCCAACAGCATACCACCCTGCATCCCACTGCTGGCTTGTCATTGAAGCTAAGTAGGGTGGGTCCCTGGATGAGAGACCAGATGCGGCTGTAAGTGGTGCTGGAGTGCCAGTAGTAGGCGCTCTTCCCTCTGGTCCAATTTTTTACATTTTCATATCCCAATGCCCCGGGGCAGGGATTGGGGACATTGCCCTGTACAGGGTGCTCTCTTTCATATGGGATGTTAAACGGGTGTGTTGACTCCTAAATTCTCAATCTGGCCCTCATACCATCATGGCCACCTAATCATCCCCACCTTCCAATTGGCTCATTCATCCCTCCTCTCCCCTGTAACTATTCCCCTGTAGAGAATGTGTTTTCAGTCAACATATCTGGTAAAATAAGAGTTAAATAAAATAATAAAACATAAAAAAACAGAAGAGTATGAGCTAAAATAGGGATGGTAGTCAAATCTGAGATGCTGGTTTTCTTTGTGATATTTATGTTTGATTAATGTCACTCATCTAGGTGCACAGGGTGGATTGCATATTCATATTATACATTTATATAACCATGATTTTTGCCAGGTTAAGAATACATTCTCATTTCCAGCAATGTCCTGAGGATGAGTTGCAATGAGATTCCCAGCTTCCATTTGGCTCCTTTAACCACTCCCACTTCCCCTGCATATGCTATGTCCTTCCTAAACTATTCACCTTGGACTGACATGCTACTATTAGCAAATCAGGCTGTCAAGTCTATCCCAGAACTACTCTACTACTAGCCAAACTAACCATTGACTTGATGCCTGCCTCTAACAGCCAGTCAGAATGGTCAGTTGATCCATGAGATGCCAGAGCAGGCCTAAAAAGCTGTCAGGATTATCTCACTGTCAAGAACACACACAGGTCAGCGAGTCAACCTCCGAGTGTAGTTGGCCAGCAGATCAGGACACTTGAGAAGCCATGCAGACGATCCGTCATGGAGAGTTGATCTATGATTCTTAGAATGATTCTCACTGCAATATGATACCGTTATTGGCTTTGAGATCGCTGTTACTTTCACAAAAACATACAACTTAAAAAGACTGTTAGGTCAGACTGTAGCAGTGGGGGAAAAGGGAATGTATGTAAAAGGACTGAGAAGCTCCATTCTTGTGACTTTTTAAAAGGTAATTCTACTCCAAAATGAATGAAAACAAAAGTATGCTGACACCATCTACAATATAATTTCCAACTCTAGGAATGAATCAAAGAACATATTTGTCACGCCCTGACCATAGAGAGCCCTCTGGGTTCTCTATGGTGTAATATGTCAGGGCGTGACTAGGGGGGTTTCTAGGTATTATATTTCTATGTTGGTGTGTGTGTATGGTTCCCAATTGGAGGCAGTTGATAATCGTTACCTCTAATTGGGGATCATACTTAGTGTGTCCTTATTCCGACCTGCTATATTGTTTTGTATGAGTGCATATGTGTATTTCACGATCATTATATCTTTGTTGTTTTGGAAGTTTCACTATCATTAAAATGTGGAACTCTACCCACACTGCACCGTGGTCCAATTATTCATACAACGGTTGTGACAGAATATCCCCCTAGTCAGGACCAAGTAGCGTGCCCTGGAGGTGAAGGAGAGTTGGACATGGGAAGAGATACTAGGTGGATGCGAGACCCTTCCTTGGCGGGAGTCGCCGAGGAGTAATGGAAGACAGCGACGATGCAGTGGTCCGCGGCCAAAAACAGTCCAAGGGCAATCCCAAGTTTTTTGGCGGGGGGGCACAAGGGGGCGGTCGGCCGAGCCGAGGAGAGAGCCAGAGCGTCTGGGAGTCGATGGAGCAGTTTGAGGAGGGATATCGGAGAGAGATGTTGGCCAGAAGTATGCTGCAGCGCTGGCGTATTGAGGAGTGTGTCATCAGTCCGGTGCAACCTGCACCGGCTCCACGCACCAGGCCTCCAGTGCGCCTTCCCAACCCGGTACGGCCTGTGCCTGCTCCACACACTCGTCCACCAGTGCGTGTGTACAGTCCGGAGTCTCCAGCGACGGTCTACAGCCCGGAATCTCCAGCGACGGTTCACAGTCCAGAGCTTCCAGCGACGGTTCACAGTTCAGAGCTTCCAGCGACGGTTCACAGTTCAGAGCTTCCAGCGACGGTTCATAGTCCAGAGCTTCCAGCGACGGTTCACAGTCCAGAGCTTCCAGCAACGGTTCATAGTCCACAGCTTCCAGTGACGATTCATAGTCCAGAGCTTCCAGCGACGGTTCACAGTCCAGAGCTTCCAGCGATGGTTCACAGTCCAGAGCTTCCAGCGACGGTTCACAGTCCAGAGCTTCCAGCGACGGTTCACAGTCCACAGCTTCCAGCGACGGTTCACAGTCCACAGCTTCCAGCGACGGTTCACAGTCCAGAGCTTCCAGCGACGGTTCACAGTCCAGAGCTTCCAGCGACGGTTCACAGTCCAGAGCTTCCAACGACGGTTCACAGTCCAGAGCTTCCAGCGACGGTTCACAGTCCAGAGCCTCCAGCGACGGTCTATGGCCCGGAGCTTCCTGCGCCAGTGCCATGGCCGGAGCCTTCCACTGCGCCGATGCCCAGTCCAGGTACGGTGTCCAGTCCTGCTCCATGGCCGAAGCCTTTCTCTGCGCCGGTGCCCAGTCCAGGCACGGTGTCCAGTCCCGCTCTTCGGACGGAGTCTTCCTCTGCGCCGGTACCCAGTCCCGCTCCATGGCCGGAGCCTTCCTCTGCGCCGGTGCCCACGGTGTTCAGCCCGGCTCCATGACCGGATCCGCAGTCTGAGCGGGTGCTACGTCACGCACCGGAGCCACCAACGCTAGTTGCCCACCCTAACCCTCCCCATCTAGTTTCAGATTTTGCAGTCGGAGTCAGCACCTTTGGGGGGGAGGGGGTACTGTCACGCCCTGACCATAGAGAGCCCTCGGGGTTCTCTATGGTGTAATATGTCAGGGCGTGACTAGGGGGTTTCTAGGTATTATATTTCTATGTTGGTGTGTGTGTATGGTTCCCAATTGGCGGCAGCTGATAATCGTTACCTCTAATTGGGGATCATACTTAGTGTGTCCTTATTCCGACCTGCTATATTGTTTTGTATGAGTGCATATGTGTATTTCACGATCATTATATCTTTGTTGTTTTGGAAGTTTCACTATCATTAAAATGTGGAACTCTACCCACACTGCACCGTGGTCCAATTATTCATACAACGGTCATGACAATATTGATAAAATGTTAACATGTTGGACCATGCATATAGTCATATTATCAGGTATGCTATTAGCAATGAGCATCATCACCTGTAGCCCAACTGATGCAGCATAGTGGCTATAAATAAATAAGCTGAAGCATGGGGTTGCCTGTTTGCATTTACCCTATTGAGCTAATCATTAGTAGTCCTCCATCAGGTCGGATACCCACATTTCTCCAGTTGGTGAGCGGAAATTAAAATCAGCTGGTCGGTGGAATGGAATCATTATTTAAATACGGTGATCTACTCAGAACAATTACATTGCGGGTCGGAAACATTTTAAATAAGGAAGTTGTTGTGTTGCATTATGTTGCAAATTCCATTCTGTGAGTGGCAAGGCAGACATAAGGCTACCAGCCATGCACGCATTGAGATGTGGAGCTGGGGACTGTCCCTTACTTGTGTGGTGATAAAACATTCTTATTTGTCCACGAGTGGAGCTTATGTTCCCTCTTCCCACGTGAGAATACGACACATTGTCAAATGTACTTTCCCTGGATAGCCTAGCTTACGTGAAAATGACGCCTAACCAGAGAAATAAAAAGAATGGTCTCAGAGCAGAAAGTATATTTTATTCAAATCCATGCCACTCATGTTACTTTATGTTAGGTTACATTACATTGGCCTACGTAAACCCGGACATTGTCCTCAATGGACCTCTGTAAGCCTATGTAGATATTCCATAAAAAATCTGCTGTTTCCAGCTACAATAGTAATTTACAACATAACAATGTCTACACTGTATTTCTGATTAAGTTAATGTTATTTTAATGGACTTTTTTTTTTTATTCTTTCAAAAACAAGGACATTTTTAAGTGACCCCAAACCTCTGAATGGTAGTGTATCTAAAAAAAATATTGGGGGGGGGGGTTTACAATTATTAATTTTTTTAGTTCATAATCTGTATGTCGTACTGCCAAATTCAGACAATAAATATAATTTTTAATCTTAGAAATGTAGGATAAAACAAACCAATGGAGCACTTTCACATCGGTCCAGTGGATGCTAGCTTGTATCGTTAACACCTCAGGCTTTCAGGCACTATAAAAACACTCCCCTATTACGAAATCATTAATGAATTACATCCTAGCTAGCTATATATTTTGAATCAAGCAGCAATAGGCTAGTGAATTTGAATTTAATGATTTTCCTGTTTTCCTAATTAAAGCAACTGTGTGGGTTCACGCATGCATTTCAATGAGTGCAGTTTGTGTGGGTAATTGAAAGTGTGTTGATATTACATTCACGACACCGCCCAGACTCACCGAAACACCAGAGAGAGATCCATGCACGCTACCTCCTTAAAAGGAATGGTAATTTCCATGTCTCTCTAGTTTGGTGCGTGTGTTCTTAATTGTTGCATGAAACCATAGGTGGGTCCCCTGCGGGAAGGTTGAGCTAACGGAGGCTAATGAGATTAATATGAAGTTGTAACAAGAACATTTTCCAGGACATACAAGCTTAAATTCTTGTTAATCTAACTGCCCTGCCCAATTTACAGTAGCTATTACAGTGAAATAATACCATGCTGTTGTTTGAGGAGAGTGCACAGTTTTGAACATGAAAAGTAATTCATAAACAAATTAGGCACATTTGGGCAGTCTTGATAAAACATTTTGAACAGAAATACAATGGTTCATTGCACATACACTGCTGCCATCTCGTGGCCAAAATCTAAATTGCACGTGGGCTGGAATAATACATTATGGCCTTTCTCTTGCATTTCAAAGATGAAGTTACAAAAAAATACCAAAAAACTATCGTTTTTCTCTTGGTATTATCTTTTACCAGATCTAATGTGTTATATTCTCCTACATTCCCTTCACATTTCCACAAACTTCAAAGTGTTTCCTATCAAATGGTACTAAGAATATGCATATCCTTGCTTCAGGGCCTGAGCTACAGGCAACTAGATTTGGGTATGTCATTTTAGGCAAAAAAATGTAAAAAGGGGGCCGATCCGTAAGATTAAATCCTCCTAATGTGCAGCTGTGACATCATTGTTCCGCGACGTAAGGGCGTAAGGAAGGACACCGCTTGTTTAGGTTCGTCAACTCAAGCCAGTTGACCAGGGGCAAAGAATCTAACCAAAAGCCCACGCAAATCAGATCCAAAGAGACTGTCAGTCCTTACTCTCTGATAACGTGTATGTGTGTGTTCATATTTTCATTTCAGTTGCTGCTTTGAGAGACCAGAGCTGATTCTGACGCCTTTAGCTCTCACCCTCTCCATCGCCATCCCTGTCTTAGCTCTTTTCAGATGTCCTTTACTCTGTGTGACTGTCATCAAAATGGATGACCTGGGTTTGTGAGAGGGTTGTTTGGGCACATCTGCATGTGCTGTGCGCAAAAAAAAAAGTTTGAGTACAGCCCATACACATTCTCAATGTATTCATAATATATGTTATTTTAAGTGGTAATTTATTAATTATTTAGCCTCCCAAGCCTTATCTCCGGATGTAATCTGATGGAAAAACTAAGGGCCACAACCATGATATGTACAAAACATGCGCACAAACACGTGCACACCGCATGTAGTCCTCAAACATATCATTGCGTGAACATGTGCAATGTGAGTGTTTCTCTGTCATACATATGTATGTGCACGTGTGTGCGTGAGTGTGCACGCATTTGATTGGTGCAGCAGGGTAGCCTAGTGGTTAGAGCATTGTACTAGTAACCGGAAGGTTGCAAGTTCAAACCCCCGAGCTGACAAGGTCAATATGTCGTTCTGCCCCTGAACAGGCAGTTAACCCACTGTTCCTAGGCCATCATTGAAAATAAGAATTTGTTCTTAACTGACTTGCCTAGTTAAATAAAGATAAAAAAAATTGATTGATTAGAATCCCCATTAGCCAATGCAATTGGCGACAGCTAGTTTTACTGGGGTCCAACAAATAACGAAAAAGACTTTACAATTTAAATAAGCGAAAGGAGCCAATATATTCTGTTGATGTATGCTGCTTTTCCTTCACTCTGCAGTCAAACTCATCGCAAACCATCACAATTGGGTTGAGGTCGGGTGATTGTGGAGGCCAGGTCATCTGATGTAGCAGTCCATCACTCTCCTTGGTCAAATAGCCCTTACACAACCTGTTGAAAAACAAATGATAGTCCCACTAAGCGCAAACCAGATGGGATGACGTATTACTGCAGAATGCTGTGGTAACCATGCTGGTTAAGTGTGCCTTGAATTCTAAATAAATCACAGACAATGTCACCAGCAAAGCACCATCACACCCCCTCCTCCATGCTTCACGGTGGGTACCACACATGCGGAGATCATCCATTCTCGTACTCTTCGTCTCACAAAGACACGGCGGTTGGAACAAAAATCTTCAATTTGGACTCATCAGACCAAAGGACAGATTTCCACCGATCTAATGTCCATTGCTTGTGTTTCTTGGCCCAAGCAAGTCTCTTCTTATTGTTGTTCTTTAGTAGAGGTTTCTGTGCAGCAATTTGACCACGAAGGCCTGATTCACACAGTCTTCTCTGAACAGTTGATGTTGAGATGTGTCTGTTACTTGAACTCTGAAGCATTTATTTGGGCTTATCCTCAGAGGCTTATCCTCTGCAATTTCTGAACGTATCCTCTGCAGCAGAGGTAGCTCTGTATCTTCCTCTCCTGTGGCAGTCCTCATGAGAGCCAGTTTCATCATAGCGCTTGATGGTTTTTGTGACTGCACGTGAAGAAACTGTAAAAGTTATTGAAATATTCCGCTTTGATTGACTTTTTTGTCTTAAAGTAAAGATGGACTGTTGTTTCTCTTTGCTTATTTGAGCTGATCTTGCCATAATATGGACTTGGTCTTTTACCAAATATGGCTATCTTCTGTATACCACCCCTACCTTGTCACAACACAACTGATAAGCTTAAACGCATTAAGGAAATAAATCCCACAAATTAACTTTAAGATAACTTTGAGATAATGCCAAGAGTGTGCAAAGCTGTCCTCAAGTCAAACGGTGGCTACTTTGAAGAATCTCAAATATTTTGTTTTGTTTAACACTTTTTTGGTTACTACATGATTCCATATATATGATATATGATTCCATATTACACAAGTTAGTAAATAGTACAAATAAAGAAAAACACTGGAATGAGTAGGTGTGTCCAAACTTTTGATTGGTACTGTATATATATTTTTTTGCTCAGAGAACTTGGGGGGTCAAATAAAACATCCCGCCAGTGGCGGATCCCTGATTTAGAATTAAGTGATGTATTGGCCGTGCATATTGAAAAAACAAGTACAACTGCCTTAATTTTGCTTGACCCCAGGAAGAGTAGCTGCTGCCTTGGCAGGAAGTAATGGGGATCCATAATAAATACAAATACACAGGTACAGCCTGCCAGGCACGCTAGTAAAACACCTGCCTGCCTGTCTGTCTGTCTGTCATTCCATCTGTGTATACTGTCCACAGCACTTCAACCTCCCCCCTAACACCCTAAAGAGCTCTCAGCTCAACAACACCACCTTCTCAAGAGCCTGGGTCTCATGTTCTGCATGTCAGTGTGTCATCTTATAGAGGGAATTCTTAGTCACAGAGGGAGCTTACTCCTATCAAACGATTAAACCTATCGTTTCTGATATATGTGAAGTACCTACTGGCTATGAGCTAGCGGTTAGGAGCTATGAGCTAAGGGCTAGGGAGTTGTTTCTGGACAGGGCCATAGTTTATCAAGTTAACTCCATAAGAGAGAAATTAAAACTCAGGGCTGTAAAATAACCCCAGTGTTGGTGTTAATAACTAGTGTTGAGTGTGACAGTGTGATTGTGTCTGTGGAGAGAAAAACATTCCCATCAAAACCACGCCCATCATTTTCATGTTTCCCATCATGCTCTAATGCAGACTTTTTTAGTATTGTTTTTGATATGTGTTTTTGCATGTACAGTACATTGATTGAATGCGATACAAAGGTAAATAATATACATTATTCTAAACTAATCCAATCATTTCGTTAGATTTATTGCACCCGTTACTGAAATGGTTGTTCAAGTTTAAATGGTTTAGGTAAACTCCTTTATCCTGATTGTTATTCTGAATGCAGTTTGCTGGATGTTCTAACTCTGGCTGGATTTCAATGGGAATTACACATCACCTGGCAAGAAAGAACAATGTGACTTATAGACCTAATGTGGCCTTTAAACCAGGAGGTTCCTAACACCACTGTGTAAAACTGGGCTATTAAACTAAAGCCTTATGATACGCACTGAGCAATCCACACCACACACACACGTTTTTACCCTCAGAACAGCCTCAATTCATCGGGGCATGGACAAGGTGTCGGAAGCGTTCCACAGGGATGCAGGCCTATGTTGTGTCAAGTTTGCTGGATGTCCTTTGGGTGGTGGACCATTCTTGATACACACGGGAAACTGTTGAGGGTGAATAATCCAGCAGTTCTTGACAGAAACTGGTGCGCCTGGCACCTACTACCATACCCCGTTCAAAGGCACTTAAATCTTTTGTCTTGTCTATTCACCCTCTGAACGGTATACATACACAATCCATGTCTCAACTGTCTCAAGGCTTAAAATCCTTCTTTAACTGGTCTCCTCCACTTCATCTACACTGATTGAAGTGGATTTAACAAGTGACATCAATAAGGGATCATTGCTTCCACCTAAATTAATCTGGTCAGTCTGTCATGGAAAGAGCAGGTGTTCTTAATGTTTTGTAGACTCAGTGTATGTAATATATTTCAGAAACAGGTACATTTTTATGATAACATTCGCCTACAGTAGAAACTCACTTAGTGAAGTCCACAGGACTGAAAATGAACATGCTACATTAAACCCTGGGCCAGTTTCTCTGTCACTAACAAATACAAATACACTGCTAATTCCCTAACACGAACCATTAGTATCATTATCTGTTTCCACCATCCAATGTAGGAGATGTGGGTATCATTTGCACCAAAATCAGTGGTGGAAAAAGTACTCAATTGTCATACTTGAGTAAAAGTGAAGATATCTTAATAGAAAATGACTCAAGTAGAAGCGGTAAAATACTACTTGAGTAAAAGTCTAAAAGTATTTTGTTTTTTAATATTCTTAAGTATCAAAATAAAATGTAATTCCTAAAAAGTACTTCAGAATCAAAAGTTAAAGCATGTGTGTTTAGTGAGTCCTCCAGATCAGAGGCAGTAGGGATGACCAGGTATGTTCTCTGTTTAGTGAGTCCTCCAGATCAGAGGCAGTAGGGATGACCAGGTATGTTCTCTGTTTAGTGAGTCCTCCAGATCAGAGGCAGTAGGGATGACCAGGTATGTTCTCTGTTTAGTGAGTCCTCCAGATCAGAGGCAGTAGGGATGACCAGGTATGTTCTCTGTTTAGTGAGTCCTCCAGATCAGAGGCAGTAGGGATGACCAGGTATGTTCTCTGTTTAGTGAGTCCTCCAGATCAGAGGCAGTAGGGATGACCAGGTATGTTCTGTTTAGTGAGTCCTCCAGATCAGAGGCAGTAGGGATGACCAGGTATGTTCTCTGTTTAGTGAGTCCTCCAGATCAGAGGCAGTAGGGATGACCAGGTATGTTCTCTGTTTAGTGAGTCCTCCAGATCAGAGGCAGTAGGGATGACCAGGTATGTTCTCTGTTTAGTGAGTCCTCCAGATCAGAGGCAATAGGGATGACCAGGTATGTTCTCTGTTTAGTGAGTCCTCCAGATCAGAGGCAGTAGGGATGACCAGGTATGTTCTCTGTTTAGTGAGTCCTCCAGATCAGAGGCAGTAGGGATGACCAGGTATGTTCTCTGTTTAGTGAGTCCTCCAGATCAGAGGCAGTAGGGATGACCAGGTATGTTCTGTTTAGTGAGTCCTCCAGATCAGAGGCAGTAGGGATGACCAGGTATGTTCTCTGTTTAGTGAGTCCTCCAGATCAGAGGCAGTAGGGATGACCAGGTATGTTCTCTGTTTAGTGAGTCCTCCAGATCAGAGGCAGTAGGGATGACCAGGTATGTTCTCTGTTTAGTGAGTCCTCCAGATCAGAGGCAATAGGGATGACCAGGTATGTTCTCTGTTTAGTGAGTCCTCCAGATCAGAGGCAGTAGGGATGACCAGGTATGTTCTCTGTTTAGTGAGTCCTCCAGATCAGAGGCAGTAGGGATGACCAGGGATGTTCTCTGTTTAGTGAGTCCTCCAGATCAGAGGCAGTAGGGATGACCAGGTATGTTCTCTGTTTAGTGAGTCCTCCAGATCAGAGGCAGTAGGGATGACCAGGTATGTTCTGTTTAGTGAGTCCTCCAGATCAGAGGCAGTAGGGATGACCAGGTATGTTCTCTGTTTAGTGAGTCCTCCAGATCAGAGGCAGTAGGGATGACCAGGTATGTTCTCTGTTTAGTGAGTCCTCCAGATCAGAGGCAGTAGGGATGACCAGGTATGTTCTCTGTTTAGTGAGTCCTCCAGATCAGAGGCAGTAGGGATGACCAGGTATGTTCTCTGTTTAGTGAGTCCTCCAGATCAGAGGCAGTAGGGATGACCAGGTATGTTCTCTTAATAAGTGTATAGATTGAACCAAAATGTAATGAGTACTTTCTGATGTCAGGGAAAATGTATTGATTAAAAAACACATTATTTTCTTTAAGAATGTGGTGAAGTAAAAATAAACGTTTCCATAATGATGAATGGTGAAGTACAGATACCATAGAAAATGACTTAAGTAGTACTTTAAAGTACTCTAAAAAAGTGAATAACGTTCACTACATTACAATGGAATCTGAGTCAGCCTCCACCCCCAGTATTAGTAATGTTTTCTCACTGCACATATCCACTTCAGAGTAAGGCATTAACCATAATCAATGGCATGTTCCTCATCCACTTAGAAAGGTGTAAGTGGGATCACCAGGAAATCCCATGCAATCCAATATCTCCCTTAACATGTTCCCATAACAATAATATCTCCCTTAACATACTCCACTTAGGAAAATCAATAGATCTGGCCAAACTGCATTGGATAGACAGGCTGCTTCTGTAGATGTGTATGTATGGACATATAAAGATAGATACAGTATACACACACAGAGATAGACAGAGAGATAGACAGAGAGATAGACAAAGAGACAGAGACAGAGACAGAGAGACAGAGAGACAGAGAGAGAGAGACAGAGAGACAGAGACAGAGAGACAGAGACAGAGAGAGACAGAGGGGAAGAAAAAGCCACAGATACACAGGGATCCTCTCAGTGGTCCATATGCTGCAGGAGGAGAGTAAGAGTGAGCAGCAGCAGGAGGCCATGTAATCTCCAATAATATGCAAATGATCTATCTCCCTGCACAGTATTACTGCAGACCAGGCAGGGAGAGGAAGAGAGGGAGAAGGCCCTGTGTGTGCGCGTGTGTGCCAGATTTAATCTGAGATATCTTTCTTTGTAATCATTATCAATAGCTTGATCACTAGCAAATAGCTACAGTACTCTTGTATTGTACAGCACAATACAACAACATATTTTATCCTGTTGGTTCAGTGCTTCGGCATATCTGTAGGTAGCTACAAAATGTCAGCGCTGTAAACATAGCTAAAGAGAGAACGTGAGAGAAAGAGACTCGGACAAAAACAAGACAGAAAGAAAGAGAAAATTGATGAAATGTGAGTTCTGTATGTTTTGCTGTATAATACCACCCTATTTTACTAAGCACTTAGTTTAAAATATTTTTTAGATGGCGATGAGGTGCTTTTAGTTTTTTTGATGGTTTGGTTTTGGATTTTGAGTTACTCTTGCGTGTGCATAGAGAGAGAGAGAGACATCATTAGTTACATCATTAAAGTTAAAGTTTACTTCATTTTAACAGACTATAGTTAAATCCAAGCCCCCCTCCTAGTCCACTGCACACAGAAGCCCCCTGACTCCCCACACCCCTACAAAGCCCCCCCCCCCCCAATGGTTCACCAGCCCACCTGACTCCCCACTCCCTACAAAGCCCCCCAGACGGTTCACCAGCCCCCCTGACTCCCCACAAAGTCCCCCAGAAGGTACACCAGCCCCCGACTCCCCACAACGTTCCCCAGACGGTTCCCCAGACCCCCTAACTCCCCACAGACAGTTCACCAGCCCCCTTGACACCCCACACCCCTACAAAGTCCCCCAGACGGTTTACCAGCCCCCATGTACATGCTCCAGTTCCAGCTGAGCCCACACCAGCCCCAGCAACACAGCTGAGGCCTCCGTAAACCCCGCCCCCTGCTTCTCATGTTTCCTGGTCTCGCACATTGCCATTTTTGCCTGCCCCAACAGGAAATGCTGTTGGCTATGCTATACCTAGGCCCTCCTGTTGGCTATGCTATACCTAGGCCCTCCTGTTGGCTACGCTATACCTAGGCCGTCCTCCTGTTGGCTACGCTATACCTAGGCCCTCCTCCTGTTGGCTACGCTATACCTAGGCCCTCCTCCTGTTGGTTATGCCATACATAGGCCCTCCTCCTGTTGGCCACGCTATACCTAGGCCCTCCTCCTGTTGGCAATGCTATACCTAGGCCCTCCTCCTGTTGGTTATGCCATACCTAGGCCCTCCTCCTGTTGGCTATGCTATACCTAGGCCCTCCTCCTGTTGGCTATGCCATACCTAGGCCCTCCTCCTGTTGGCTATGCCATACCTAGACCCTCCTCCTGTTGGCTATGCCATACCTAGGCCCTCCTCCTGTTGGCTATGCCATACCTAGGCCCTCCTCCTGTTGGCTATGCCATACCTAGGCCCTCCTCCTGTTGGCTATGCCATACCTAGGCCCTCCTCCTGTTGGCTATGCCATACCTAGGCCCTCCTCCTGTTGGCTATGCTATTCCTAGGCCCTCCTCCTGTTGGTTATGCCATACCTAGGCCCTCCTCCTGTTGGCCACGCTATACCTAGGCCCTCCTCCTGTTGGCTACGCTATACCTAGGCCCTCCTCCTGTTGGCTACGCTATACCTAGGCCCTCCTCCTGTTGGCTACGCTATACCTAGGCCCTCCTCCTGTTGGCTACGCTATACCTAGGCCCTCCTCCTGTTGGCTACGCTATACCTAGGCCCTCCTCCTGTTGGCTACGCTATACCTAGGCCCTCCTCCTGTTGGCTATGCCATACCTAGGCCCTCCTCCTACTGGCTATGCCATACCTAGGCCCTCCTCCTGTTGGCTATGCTATACCTAGGCCCTCCTCCTGTTGGTTATGCCATACCTAGGCCCTCCTCCTGTTGGCCACTCTATACCTAGGCCCTCCTCCTGTTGGCTACGCTATACCTAGGCCCTCCTCCTGTTGGCTACGCTATACCTAGGCCCTCCTCCTGTTGGCTACGCTATACCTAGGCCCTCCTCCTGTTGGCTATGATATACCTAGGCCCTCCTCCTGTTGGTTATGCCATACCTAGGCCCTCCTCCTGTTGGCCACTCTATACCTAGGCCCTCCTCCTGTTGGCTACGCTATACCTAGGCCCTCCTCCTGTTGGCTACGCTATACCTAGGCCCTCCTCCTGTTGGCTACCCTATACCTAGGCCCTCCTCCTGTTGGCCACGCTATACCTAGGCCCTCCTCCTGTTGGCCACGCTATACCTAGGCCCTCCTCCTGTTGGCCACGCTATACCTAGGCCCTCCTCCTGTTGGCTACGCTATACATAGGCCCTCCTCCTGTTGGCTACGCTATACATAGGCCCTCCTCTCGTTGGCTACGCTATACCTAGGCCCTCCTCTCGTTGGCTACGCTATACCTAGGCCCTCCTCCTGTTGGCTACGCCATACCTATGCCCTCCTCCTGTTGGCTACGCCATACCTAGGCCCTCCTCCTGTTGGCTACGCCATACCTAGGCCCTCCTCCTGTTGGCTATGCCATACCTAGGCCCTCCTCCTGTTGGCTATGCCATACCTAGGCCCTCCTCCTGTTGGCTATGCTATACCTAGGCCCTCCTCCTGTTGGTTACGCCATACCTAGGCCCTCCTCCTGTTGGCTATGCCATACCTAGGCCCTCGTCCTGTTGGCTATGCCATACCTAGGCCCTCCTCCTGTTGGCTATGCTATACCTAGGCCCTCCCCCTGTTGGCTACGCCATACCTAGGCCCTCCAACATATAGGTCCAGAGTTAGCCCCAACTCTAGACCTGTACACCAGCCATCCAGGACAGAAAACAACTCTTCCAGCCTGGAACAAGAAAAACCTCCCCTCAGAACAGACACCCCCTCCCTACTGATGGATCAAGGTGCGACACATATCTGTTCATAGCGATAGCTCCATGCATAATCCTCCTGTGTAGATCAGCAGTACACTTCTCTATGGGAGGCTTATACAGGGAGCCAACATCCTCTCAGAGAAGAGCCCGGTCCCACCTCCCCAGCGGCATCGTCACAGCCACCACATACAGAGCCTTCTTGCTGGCTGTGAAAAAGGCCCTCATCTCCGGAGTCTTGAACGATAGGATCATTCCCTCTCCCTCCCCGAGTTCTCCTGCAGCGGCAACCATTGTGAAAGAAGGTAAGTCAGTCTCTGCTTACTACCCAGCAGCTCTCTGAATGAGTCTGGTAGTGCAGCACAGAACCTCATCCCTACACGTCCACACTGTAGCCCACCAGGAAGAATAGGAGATCCTGCTCTGGCCTATTTCCCCATAATCAGACCCTAACCCTTCTCTCAGTTCACCTTAGCTGATGGCGCCCCCTCAAACAACACTAAAGCCCCAATCACCTGATGCAGAGAGAAAGAGAGAGATTCAGAGAGAGAGACAGGGAGAGAAAGAGAGACTCAGATAGATATCAGAGACAGAACACAAATGAAAGAAAGAGAGAGAGAGAACACAAAATAAAGAGAGACAGAGATAATGGAGAATAATGTTATATTGAGGAGGAGTAGGCCCTTTCCTGTTTCAGAATGACAATGCCCCAGTACACAAAGTGAGGTCCATACAGAAATGGTTTGTCGAGATAGGAGTGGAAGAACTTGACTGGCCTGCACAGAGCCCTGACCTCAACCCAATCGAACACCTTTGGGATGAATTGGAACGCTGACTGCGAGCCAGGCATAATTGCCCAACATCAGTGCCTGACCTCACTAATGCTCTTGTGGCTGAATGGAAGCAAATCCCCACAGCAATGTTCCAACATCTAGTGGAAAGCGTTCCCAGAAGAGTGGAGGCTGTTATAGCAAAGGGAGGAACAACCTCCATATTAATTGGTTGGAATTAATTGGAACGCCATGTTTGACGAGCAGTTTTTCACGTACGTAGTGAATCTAAGAGTGTTGTATTCAAAGGCAGGGCAGTGTGCTCTTCTCTCCCAACAGACTGTGCTTAAAAGCCATTACTCCAGCAATAAGCATGCCGAGCAGGCATGGATATGTTTAGTGATGTGTACTGTTTGGCTTCAATGGACCATCTCTCTCTCTCTAAATATCTCTCTACTCCTCCGTCTTTTTATATTTCTCTCTCTTCATGCCAATTGTTTTTCTCCATATCTCTATCTCTTTATCTCTTTATCTCTTAGGGCCTAGAGTTTTTACTGGTTGTGTAATGTGGTCAAGCTAGGGAATACTGCAGTGTCCTAGTCTGTGTCCTAGTCTGTGTCCTAGGCTGTGTCCTAGGCTGTGTCCTAGTCGGTTTGTTGTAGAGAGGGCTACACTGTCTCACTGACTGGCTGGGGGACTACATCGAACACCCTGTCAGCCAGGCCTTGGTCTGTCCACCACACAATCACACAGCATTGGAAGACATAGTCTAAGACTGAGTCTAAACACACACTGACGCTGGTCGCACACACACACACACACACACACACACACGCCAAGCCAAGAGCAAACAACTCTCCGCTCCAAATGTTATTCAACGTTGCAGTTCCTGGCTGGCCACTAAAACCATCGCCAGTGTCCAGCGCACAAACACACACACACTAACACACACACACACTCTAAAAGCCATGGGGAAAGACTTTAGCTGGAGTAACACAGGCACATCCAGACTCCACACGGGAAAATGATGGGATTTTGGAGCACCCTAAACGCTGGGAATGCCATCAGGACAGTGGAATGGGAAAATCAATTGAATAGCAGCTTTATCCAGTCTCTCCCGAGGGCTTATCATGCTTTCCCTGCTGATCTCTTGTGCACAACTGTTCAAGGCTGTAGAATTCCTAACAACTCCCATACCCTACATATTGAAGAACAGAGAATTCCCATTGGATCCAAAATGCTGAATAGATAAAGTAATGAAAATATATGTTATTTCAACAATGGAAATACAATATCATTTTTTATTCTCTCACTCTGTTGATCTCAAACCCTCCCTGTCTCTTACATGGAGAGGAATATGATTTGAGGGAAAACCGACAAGTGAGAATGACCATTACACTTGAGGAGCAAAGGAGAAGTGTGTGTGTGTGTGTATTTAATTGCAGCAGTGAGAGTCCACCGTAATCAAACTCATTCACCTACACTACAGGAAAACAGACCTCCATGACCTTTGAACCAGAGAACAATTACCAAACAGAGGCTTAATCTACAACACTATAACACTCCATCACCTGAGCTCAAATACGGTGCATTTGGAAAGTATTCAGACCCCTTGACTTTTTCCACATTTTGTTACGCTAGACTTATTCTAAACTAAACTAAACTTTTTTTTTTACCTCAATCTACACACAATACCCCATAATGTAAAAGCAAAAACTGGTTTTAGACATTTTTGCAAATGTATATGAATTTTTTTATTTTTTATGTCACCTTCACATAAGTATTCAGAACCTTTACTCAGTACCTTGTTGAAGTACCTTTGGCAGCGATTACAAGTTTGGCACACCTGTATTTGGGGAGTTTCTCCCATTCTTCTCTGCAGATCCTCTCAAGCTCTGTCAGGTTGGATGGGGAGCGTCGTTGCACAGATGTTTTCCGGTCTCCCCAGAGATGCTCAATCGGGTTCAAGGCTCTGACTGGGCCACTCAAGGACATTCAGAGACTTGTCCCGAAGCCACACCTGTGTTGTCTTGTCTGTATGCTTAGGGTCGTTGTCCTGTTGGAAGGTGAACATTTGCCCCAGTCTGAGGTCCTGAGTGATCTGGAGCAGGTTTTCATCATGGACCACTCTGTACTTTGCTCAGTTCATCTTTCCCTCGAAAGATGAACTAGCCAGACTAGTGCCAGGTTTCCTCCAGACGTGACGCTTGGCATTCACGCCAAATAGTTCAATCTTGGTTTCATCAGACCAGAGAATCGTGTTTATCATGGTCTGAAAGTCCTTTAGGTGGCTTTTGGCAAACTCCAAGCGGGCTGTCATGTGCCTTTTACTGAGGAGTGGCTTCCGTCTGGCCAATCAACCATTAAGGCCTGCTTGGTGGAGTGCTGCAGAGATGGCTGTCCCTCTGGAAGGTTCTCCCATCTCCACAGACGACCTCTGCGGCTCTGTCAGAGTGACCATTAGGTCATTGGTCACCTCCCTGACCAAGGCCCTTCTCCCCAGAATGCTCAGTTTGGCCAAGCGGCCAGCTCTAGGAAGACTCTTGGTGGTTCCAAACTAATTCTAATTAAGAATGATGGAGGCTAATGTGTTCTTAGGGGACCTTAAATGCTGCAGACGTTTTTTGGTACCCTTCCCCAGATCTGTGCCTCGACACAATCCTGTCTCGGAGCTCTAATACGGATAATTCCTTCAACCTCATGGCTTGGTTTTTGCTCTGACATGTACTGTCAACTGTGGGACCTTATATAGACAGGTGGGTGCCTTTCCCAATCATGTACAATCAATTAAATTTACCACAGGTGGACACCAGTCAATGGAAACAGGATGCACCTAAACTTAATTTAGAGTCTGAATTTTGGCGTTGCAAAGGGTCCGAACACTGATGTAAATAAGGTATTTCTGTTTTCACTTTGTCATTATACGGTATTGTGTGCAGATTGATGAGGATTTTTTTTACATTTAATCCATTTTAGAATAAGGCTGTAACAGCACAAAATGTGGAAAAAGTCAAGGGGTCTGAATACTTTCCGAATGCACCGTACCTTTGAAGTAAATATTCAGATATCTTTCATTTGTAGTTGAATATTTTAATGTATTTGGAAATACACCTGGAAAGTATTCAGTATTTACCATAATGAAATACATGTATTTGAACCCAGATCTGGTCATCCCCACCGGCCAGTCTGAAAGACAGACAACACTCACAGGACCATGGTTTGATGAGAGGAGGGAGAGGAGTGTAACGGCAGATTTCCTCCTCTTCGTATGAAGAGGAGTAAGGATCGGACCAAGATGCGGCGTGGTAAGTG
>NC_143024.1:82861982-82879482 GCF_057628025.1 Oncorhynchus mykiss | reverse complement strand
GTTTACTATGATTAAAAATGCACTGAGATACCGTAGCACGAGAGCCTGGCTACCCTGGATCCACATGATATTGGGGAACATATCAAATCAATCAAATACAATTTTATTTGTCACAAACACATGGTTAGCAGATGTTATTGATCACATACACATGGTTAGCAGATGTTAATGGTCATATACACATGGTTAGCAGATGTTAATGCGAGTGTAGTGAAATGCTTGTCCTTCTAGTTCCGACAGTGCAGTAATATCTAGCAAGTAATCTAACAATTCCACAACAACTACCTAATACAGACAAATCTAAAGGGATGGAATAAGAATATGTCCATATAAATATATGAATGAGCAATGACCGAGCGGCATAGGCAAGATGGAATAGATGGTATAAGATACAGTATATATGAGATGAGTAATGTTAGATATGTAAACATTATTAAAGTGACTAGTGATCAATTTATTAAAGTGGCCAATGATTTGAGTCTGTGTGTAGGCAGCAGCCTCTCTGTGTAGTGATGGCTGTTTAACAGTCTGATGGCCTTGAGACAGAAGCTGTTTTTCAGTCTTTCGATCCAAGCTTTGATGCACCTGTACTGACCTCGCCTTCTGGATAGTTGCGGGGTGAACAAGCAGTGGCTCGGGTGGTTATTGTCCTTGATTATCTTTTTGGCCTCCTGAGACATGGGGTGCTGTAGGTGTCCTGGAGGGCAGGTAGTTTGCCCCCGGTGATGCGTTGTGCAGAACACACCACCCTCTGGAGAGCCGTGCATTTGAGGGAGGTGCAGTTGCCGTACCATGTGATGATTCAGCCCGATAGGATGCTCTCAATTGTGCATCTGTAAAAGTTTGTCAGGGTTTTAGGTGACAAGCCAAATTTCTTCAGCCTTCTTCACCACGCTCTCTGTGCTGGTGAACCATTTCAGTTTGTCTGTGATGTGTACGCCGAGGAACTTAAAACTTTACACCTTCTCCACTGTGGCCCGTCAATGTGGATAGGGGGGTGCTCCCTCTGCTGTTTCCTGAAGTCCACAATCATCTCCTTTGTTTTGTTGGTGTTCAGTGAGAGGTTATTTTACAGACACCACACTCTGAGTGCCCTCATCTCCTCCCTGTAGGCTGTCTCGTCATCGTTGGTAATCAAGCCCACTACTGTTGTGTCATTTGCAAACTTGATGGAGGGTGCTGAGCGCACACCCTGGTGGGGCCCCATTGTTGAGGATCAGCGAAGTGGAGATGTTGTTTCCTACCTTTACCACCTGGAGGGCGGCCTGTCAGAATGTCCAGGACCCAATTGCACATGGCGGGGTTGAGACCCAAGGCCTCAAGCTTATTGATGAGCGAGTTTGGAGGGCACTATGGTGTTGAATGCTGAGCTGTAGTCAATGAACAGCATTCTTACATAGGTATTCCTCTTGTCCAGGTGGGCTAGGTCAGTGTGCAGTGTGATGGCGATTGCATCGTCTGTGGACCTATTGGGGTGGTATGCAAACTGAAGTGGGTCTAGGGCAGCAGGTAAGGTGGAGGTGATATGATTCTTGACTAGTCTCTCAAAGCACTTCATGATGACAGAAGTGAGTGCTACGGGGCGGTAGTCATTTAGTTCAGTTATCTTTGCCTTCTTGGGTACAGGAAAACTTGTGGCCATCTTGAAGCATGTGGGGACAGCAGACTGGGATAGGGAGCATTTGAATATATCCATAAACACACCAGCCAGCTGGTCTGCGCATGCTCTGAGGACGCTCCTAGGGATGACGTATGGGCCGGCAGCCTTGTGATGGTCTTACTCATGTCGGCTATGAAGAAGGAGGGGAGGGGGGGGGGGGGGGGGCGCAGTCTTTGATAGCAGGCTGCGTCGGTGGCACTGTATTATCCTCAAAGCGGGAAATAAGGTATTTAGTTTGTCTGGAAGCAAAACGTCGGTGTCCGTGACGTGGCTGGTTTTCTTTTTGTAGTCCGTAATTGTCTGTAGATCCTGCCACATACGTCTCGTGTCTGAGCCGTTTAATTGTTTATATTCGGGCCATATTCCCAGTCCTCTTTCCATGGTTAAATGCGGTGGTTCGTGCTTTCTGTTTTGTGTGAATGCCTCCATCTATCCACGGTTTCTGGTTAAGGTAGTTTTTAACTTCGGGACCGGTGTCCCTTTCACGGGACGGTTGAGCTAACGTAGGCTAATGCAGTTAGTATGAGGTTGTAAGTAACAAGAACATTTCCCAGGACAGAGAGATAACTGATATTGGCAGAAAGCTTAAATTCTTGTTAACCTAACTGCACTGTCCAATTTACAGTAGCTATTACAGTGAAATAATAGCATGCTATTGTTTGAGGGGAGTGCACAATTTTGAACATGAAAAGTTAAACAAATTAGGCACATTTGGGCAGTCCTAATACAACATTTTGAATGGAAATGCAATGGTTCATTGTATCAGTCTAAAACTTTGCACATACACTGATGCCATCTAGTGGTCAATATCTAAATTTCAACTGGGCTGGAATAATACGTTATGGCCTTTCAAAGATGATCGTACAAAAAAATACAAAAGAACGGTTGTTTTTTTCTTTGTATTATTATTTTACCAACTCTATTGTTCTACTACATTCCTTTCACATTTCCATAAACTTCAAAGTGTTTCCTTTCAAATGGTACCAAGAATACGCATATCATTGCTTCAGGGCGGGTGGGAAAGTCTATGTTTTCTATTTATTCGTTTTTGGCCGTGTGTGTTTCCCAATCAGAAACAGCTGTCTAACGTTGTCTCTGATTGGGGATCATGTATAAGTTCTCATTTTCCTTTTGGGATTTGTGGGATCTTGTTTTCTGTTTAGTGTCTGTACCTGACAGAACTGTGCGCTTTCGTTTTCACTTTGGTTATTTTGTTTGAGTGTTTTTTTAAAATAAATATAATGAACACTTTCAACGCTGCGCTTTGGTTCACTCCTTTCGACGAAAGCCGTTACATTGGGTATGTCATTTTAGGCGAAAATTGACAAAAATAAGCTAATCCTTTATAGTCATAGTGGGTACAACATCTCCAATGCACTTCCTCATAAACTCACTCACTGAGTCAGCGTATAAATCAATGTTATTCTCTGAGGCTGCCCAGAACATTTCCCGGTTCACGTGATCAAAACAATCCGATTGGTCAGACCAGTGTTGAATGGTTCTAGTCATGGGTACATCCTGTTTGAGTTTCTGCCTATAGGATGGTAGGAGCTAAATGGATTCACGGTCGGATTTGCATAAGGAAGGGTGGGGAAGGGCCTTGTATGCATTGTGGAAGTTAGAGTAGCCGTGGTCCAGTGTACTTCCCGCGCATGTGCTGCAATCAATATGCTGGTAGAATTTAGGTAGCCTTGTTCTCAAATTTGCTTTGTTAAAATCCCCAACTACAATAAGTGCAGCCTTAGGATATATGGTATCCAGGGAAGTTCCTTGTGGGCAATCTTGGTATCTGCTTGAGGGGGGATATACACAGCTGTGATGATAACCGACGAGAATCTCTTGGGAGATAATGTGGTCGGCATTTGATTGTAAGGAATTTTAGGTCAGGTGAACAGAAGGACTTGAGTTCCTGTATGTTGTTATGATTACACCAGTCGTGAATCATGAAGCCCTTCTTCTTCCCAGAGAGATGTTTATTTCTATCAGCGTGCCGCATGAAGAAACCTGGTGGTACATATGTGTGGAGGCCAACTTTTACTGCAAATTTCATAAAGAAGTAAATACCACTTTAACATCCATGTTAACCTTTTTGGGATAGGGGGCAGCATTTTCACTTTTGGATGAATAGCTTGCCCAGAGGGAACTGCCTCCTACTCTGTCCCAGATGCTAATATATGCATATTATTATTAGTATTGGATAGAAAACACTCTGAAGTTTCTAAAAACGGTCTGGGAGTATATGGGAGTATATGTCTGGGAGTATAACAGAACACATATGGCAGGCGAAAACCTGAGAAAAATCCAACCATGAAGTGGGACATCTGAGGTGGAAACTGAGCTGCGCTTCCTAACCTCCTGCCCAATGTATGACTATATTAGAGACACATATGTCCCTCAGATTACACAGATACACAAAGAATTCGAAAACAAACCCAATTTTGATAAGCTCTCATATCTACTGGGTGAAATACCACAGTGTGCCATCACAGCAGCAAGATTTGTGACCTGTTGCCACAAGAAAAGGTCAACCAGTGAAGAACAAACACCATTGTAACACCATATTATGACATTTGTAATGTCTTTATTCTTTTGAAACTTATGTGAGTGTAATGTTTACTGTTCATTTTTATTGTTTATTTAACTTTTGTATATTATTTTTTCCACTTGCTTTGGCAATGTTAACATATGTTTCCCATGCCAATAAAGCCCCTTGAATTGAATTGATATAAAATGGGAGAGCATGAGATAGAGAGAGAGAGAGAGAGAGAGAGAGAGAGGGGGACAGATAGACAGAGACAGACAGAGAGACAGACAGACAGAGAAAGAGACAGACAGACACAGACATAGAGAGAGACAGACATAAAGACACAGACAGAGAGGGGGAGAGACAGACAGACAGACAGACAGAGAGACAGACAGACAGACAGACAGACAGACAGACAGACAGACAGACAGACAGACAGACAGACAGACTTACAGACAGACAAGGGGAGAGGGGGAGAGACGGGGAGATTGAGGGAGATAGAGAGAGAGAGCGAGAGGGAGAGAGAGAGAGAGATGAAAGTCTTCCAGACTTGGATCTGGGTCAGAGCTGACTTTCTGTACATTGTCTTCTCTCTGACTGTTCTAGAAGGATTGTCTCTGGACAGTGGCACCAGATCGATACAGGACTGTTCTATGATAGACAGTGATAAAATTCTTTAAAGTATGATAGACGGGTATTATTCAGAATTAATGAAGCACATCGTGAGAGAATGCTGGCTCTACCTGAGATGGAATGTTCCTCCTGCCACTCCAACCCTTTTCCCCTTAGTCCTCCTCATCATCCATTTCCTCTGAAAGTTCAAGAACGACAATGTGTGTCTCAGTCAACAGTCAGCTAGTCTTTTTTCACTTCTCTCTCGCTCTCCCTCTCTCTCTCTCTGTCTCTCTCTCTCTCTCTGTCTCTCTCTCTCTCTCTCTCTCTCTCTCTGTCTCTCTCTTTCTCTCTCTGTCTCTCTCTCTCTCTCTCTGTCTCTCTCTCTCTCTCTATCTCCACCTCTCTCTCCACCTCTCTCTCTCTCTCTCTCTCTCTCTGTCTCTCTCTCTCTCTCTCTCTCTCTCTCAATTCAATTCAATTTCAATTCAAGGGCTTTATTGGCATGGGAAACATGTGTTAACATTGCCAAAGCAAGTGAGGTAGATAATATATATATCTCTCTCTCTTAGTCCAAATTACATTAGGACCTGCATTATGAGCAGCTATGTCTTCATAAGCCTCCCAGCTAGCACATTTGGTTTCTTGGAACATTCTCTAAATGTTGTGAAATTTGTGTTATGGTTATTGTTGAACGTTTTCTTAACACTCCAAGAACAAAGTGTGAAGGTTATTTTGAGGTTTTTAAATAACTTCCTTAAAACTTTCACTGAATGTTTCAATAAGACTTTTAATGACAGTGCTTTTTTGATCTCCAAGCACAGATACAGTAAGACACAGGAAATGTATTTACTTCCAGTATTAATCATGCATTATTTCTTAAATGTTTATTGTGACACAGCAGTGAGATTCAAACTTATGATCTTCTGTTCTATGTCCCTGGAATTATTCTACTGCTTGTGGGTATATGTGTGGGTATGTGTCTGTGCATATAAATGGGAGAATGAAGGAGGGTGAATATGTATAGGAGGGCAGGAGAGACTGGGTGTGTGGAGGCATAGTGTAAATGTTGTGTGTGAATGAAGAATAATGGATGAGTTCCTAGATGTATAGAGGGGTGTAAACGTGTTTGCAAAGAAGGGAGGGGGAGACGGATGTTGGGATAAACTGGGCCTGGGTGGGTAAGGGAGGGGGAGACGGATGTTGGGATAAACTGGGCCTGGGTGGGTAAGGGAGGGGGAGACGGATGTTGGGATAAACTGGGCCTGGGTGGGTAAGGGAGGGGGAGACGGATGTTGGGATAAACTGGGCCTGGGTGGGTAAGGGAGGGGGGAGACGGATGTTGGGATAAACTGGGCCTGGGTGGGTAAGGGAGGGGGAGACGGATGTTGGGATAAACTGGGCCTGGGTGGGTAAGGGAGGGGGAGACGGATGTTGGGATAAACTGGGCCTGGGTGGGTAAGGGAGGGGGAGACGGATGTTGGGATAAACTGGGCCTGGGTGGGTAAGGGAGGGGGAGACGGATGTTGGGATAAACTGGGCCTGGGTGGGTAAGGGAGGGGGAGACGGATGTTGGGATGAACTGGGCCTGGGTGGGTAAGATAGGGGGAGAGAGATGTTGGGATGAACTGGGCCTGGGTGGGTAAGGTAGGGGGAGACGGATGTTGGGATAAACTGGGCCTGGGTGGGTAAGGTAGGGGGAGATGGATGTTGGGATGAACTGGGCCTGGGTGGGTAAGGGAGGGGGAGACGGATGTTGGGATAAACTGGGCCTGGGTGGGTAAGGGAGGGGAGACGGATGTTGGGATAAACTGGGCCTGGGTGGGTAAGGGAGGGGGAGACGGATGTTGGGATAAACTGGGCCTGGGTGGGTAAGGTAGGGGGAGACGGATGTTGGGATAAACTGGGCCTGGGTGGGTAAGGGAGGGGAGACGGATGTTGGGATAAACTGGGCCTGGGTGGGTAAGGGAGGGGGAGAGAGATGTTGGGATGAACTGGGCCTGGGTGGGTAAGGTAGGGGGAGACGGATGTTGGGATAAACTGGGCCTGGGTGGGTAAGGTAGGGGGAGAGAGATGTTGGGATGAACTGGGCCTGGGTGGGTAAGGTAGGGGGAGAGAGATGTTGGGATGAACTGGGCCTGGGTGGGTAAGGTAGGGGGAGACGGATGTTGGGATAAACTGGGCCTGGGTGGGTAAGGGAAGGCAAGGAAGTGAAGCGGTCATAAGCTTGGCTTGGGTGGGGGGGGGGAGTGGGTAAGGATGGGAGGATGGGACAAGCTTGGCATTGGGGTCAAGGGGGAGTAAAGATAGGAGGTGGGGATAAGCTTGGTGTGGGTGGGGTAAAGGGGGGAGAATATGGAGGGGGTGGTGGAGAGGGATGGATTTGGTTTGGGAGAGAGAGAGAGAGAGAGAGAGAGAGAGGAAGGACTTAATCATACTACAATGTAATTGTATTTATATTTTTTATGGCTGGTAAACCCATTAAAAAATAAACAAGAGTTCTGGACAGATTAGGAAAGGATGTCGAATCATTATTATTCCTTGTATGTCATTACAACTAAGATTTAATGGTGGTTATTGGTGAGAATGGCGAGAGGCTATATCTGGGGGATTGAGATGGGGTGACTGGGAGGGCATCAAACACTTCTCTGAGGTGTGCGTGGGGCCTCCACTCATCCCATTTCAGTACACCCCACCAGCCACTATACTTTCATTTATAAGGTAATACAAACCAACCACAGTACTTAATTAAGTGGTAGTCTTTCTTCAAATGTATGTACAATGTATATATCCACAGTTTCTTTTGTACGTTAGTAGAGGAGTCAGAGATAAAAAGGCATAGCAAGCTACCTCAAGTACAAATACGTACTTTGCTTAGTTTTTTTGTTAAATGTCTGCTCAGCCCTCCTGCCCACACACTATATATGTAATGTATACAATAACTATGTATGCATACTATGATCCTCCCATTATATGGAATGCCCATCGCCTTCATATGTATTCTGCTAAAATGTGTTACATGGTTCTTCAATGATAGACGGAACAGATAAGGTTATATACAAGTAAATTATATACAAGTAAAGACCAATAAAATCCAACTTTCCACAATGTGCACAGGCTCCATGATGTGAAGAAAAAAAGCATATGGTTCACGAACACTTAAAGAGACTGTCGGCAGATATGTTTTTGTTGTTGCAATAGTTACATTTCAAAAAATAAAAAATGAACAATTAAAGAATAGCTGTGTTGGAGAGGCCTATGCTGCCAGCGACTGTAGTAACAGCAGAGGTGTAGGCATCCTGATAAATAAGAATACTCCATTCTCCCTTATATCCCAGCATATGAACCAAAGAAGCCAATTTTTTATAATGCTGAATTTTATCTTACATGTGTAAAAATACACATTGGATTTGATTTTATATCCAACCAGGGGCAAATCTACTGTTTTTAGATAGAATTCAAGCTATGTTAGATCAAATCCAGACAGGAAGTATTATTTTAGTAGGTGAACTAAATCATACATTCTATTAAAAAAAATCTTCCAAAAATGCACTCAACAATTTACTGGGTCATTTTTGAATGACATAATGATATTGGATTATTCTCCTCTTGATGCTACCCATCCATTTAGCGGGATAATTGTCATCAACAACCGCTGAATAGCATAGCACCACATTCACATCATATTACTAAAAATATTTATATTCATGAAATCACAAGTGCAATATTGCAAAACACAGCTTAGCGTTTTGTTAATCCACCTGTCGTGTCAGACTTTGAAAATATGCTTTACAGCGAAAGCAATCCAAGCGTTTGTGTGAGTTTATCGATCGCCCGACAAAACATTATGAACACCTAGCATCAAGTAGCTTGGTCACGAAAATCAGAAAAGCAATAAAATGAATCGATTACCTTTGATGATCTTCAAATGTTTTCACTCACGAGACTCCCAGTTACACAATAAATGTTCCTTTTGTTCCATAAAGATTATTTTTATATCCAAAATATCTCCGTTTGTTTGGCGCGTTATGTTCAGAAACAACGCAGACAAAAATTCCAAATAATATCCGTAATGTCCACAGAAACATGTCAAACGTTTTTTTTAATCAATCCTCAGGTTGTTTTTAAAATATATAATCGATAATATATCAAACACAAATGTCTTTATCAGTAGGAGAGGGAAAGGCAATGGCTGTCTGAACTCTGTTGCGTGAGCAAAACTCATGTGACCACCTGACGCGATGTTATCTTTCTGGCTCATTTTTCAAAATAAAAGCCTGCAACTATGTTTTAAGACTGTTGACACCTTGAGGAAGCGATAGGAAATGGAATCTGGTTGATATCCCTTTAAATGGAGCAAAGGGAGGCTATGGAACATGGAGTTTTCAAAATAGAAGCCACTTCCTGGTTTGCTTTTTCTCAGGGTTTCGCCTGCAATATCAGTTCTGTTATACTCACAGACAATATTTGACAGTTTTGGAAACTTTAGAGTGTTTTCTATCCTAATCTGTCAATGATATGCATATTCTAGCATCTGGTCCTGAGAAATAGGCCGTTTACTTTGGGAAAGAGATTTTTCCAAACATAAAAATAGTGCCCCCTAGCTTCAAGAGGTTACACCAATAGAAAATCCAGTTCGCTGTGGAATTTTGAGAAGAAACAGAGTGCATCTTCTGGACCCAAAATGTATTAAATACATACAGACTTTTTTTTTTAAAAAGACATTACAAATGTAGAAATCGAGGACAGAGAAAAGCTGACCCCCGATATAATTTTGGATGCCTTTAAGGTGTACATTAGGGGAATGACAATCTCATACCCAGCAAAAGTTAAATCTGATTTAGAACTTTAAAATAATAAGCAATAAAAATAAATCACTATCTTAGAAAAAGTCCATAAAAAATCTTTACAAGGTAAAGAAGAAAATACAAATTCTGAACTTAAGCAGGAATATGATATTTTACTTTGGAAGAGAGTCAGCAACTACAGGTTAAGCTAGAGATATATATATTTGTTTACATCGGCTGCTTCTCAATCAGTGGTAAAAGTAAAAGAAAAGATAGCTTAATAGAAAATGACTCTAGTAAAAGTGCAAGTCACCCAGTAAAATACTACTTGAGTAAAAGTCTAAAAGTATTTGGTTTTAAATAAACTTAAGTATCAAAAGTAAAAGTAATTGCTTAAAAGTATCAAAAGTAAATGTATAAATCATTTTTATTCCTTATATTAAGTAAACCAGACGGCACGATTTTCTTGTTTAAAAAAAATTAATGGATAGCCAGAGGCGCAATCCAACACTGAGACATAATTTACAAACTAAGCATTTGTGTTTAGTAAGTCTGCCAGATCAGAGGCAGTAGGGATGACCAGGAATGTACTCTTGATAATTGCGTGATGTGGACAATTTTCCTATCCTGCTAAGTAATGTTCCCTGAAATGTTTTGGGACACTGAGCAAATTTTTGGTCTTGTGAGTGGAAACTTGAACATTGTGAGAACTTTGTGCAACTTCCGGGGCGCGTTTACAGTGAACACTGAGGCTGTACCTACAGTTTTAGACTGTAGAAAATAGGCTATTGGGGCTATTTGAGAAGGTAGGCCTACCAAAAAAACTATGCAGCAAATCCCATAACAATTTCACATGAAAATAGCTTTCATGAAATATGAATATGATATAGCCTACAGTATGTGCTGTTCAATGCAGGCCTACATTGCATAAGACTTTTTAAATAATTTTTACATTATGAAGGGCTTGACATTAATTAATTATTTTTGACTTGGTCTGTAACACCATGGGCCAAATAGGTGACTGCACATTGCATTGTATGGTGATGTATGATGCAATAAACCACTTTACAAATCAAATGTATTATTATTACCATACAGAGAATTAGACACTGTAGGCTATCCCTCTACCTATTGGCTGGTTTACATATTTAAGCCTGCATCAAACTACAAGAATGCCCCTTTAATTATTACAAGCTTTTTACTGGCTTTTCAAAGACAGCTTGAAATGTAGCCTACACGTTTTGTGCTCTTGTAGGAAGCAGTAACTCCAAATTGCTGACCTATACTTATCTAAAACATGGCTAATAACTCATTATCTAGCAAACAAGTGCATTCACTTGCAGGTGATTGAAAGACTGCTCATGGGCTACCCAGCCAATAGAATTCTACTCCTTTGTGCTCTGACTCTTTCTACAACAAAATCGCAGACTCAATCTTGCAAAGTTAGATTTGTCTGGTTTTGTTGCATTGAAAAGGGGCTGATATAATGTTGATTCAATCACAGAAAAAACTTTGATATACAGTGCCTTCAGGAAGTATTCACACCCCTTGACTTTTTCCAGATTTTGTTCGGTTACAGCCTTATTCTACAATTGATTGTTTTTTTCCCCCTCATCAATCTACACGCAATAACCCATAATGACGCAGCAAAAATGTTTAGTTTTTTTGCTAATTTATAAAAAATAAAAAACTTAAATATTACATTTACATAAATATTCAGACCCTTACTCAGTACTTTGTTGAAGCACTTTTGGCAGAGATTACATCCGCAAGTCTTCTTTGGTATGACGCTACGTTAAACCTGAGCGATTAAACTAACAGCTAGCCTGTTTCGTGAACTGTTCATCCACCGCACAGATAATTTAGATTTGTCTTTTGTGCAGCTGTTATTTCTGCAGTAGTTAATGCCAGCAAATCGTCTCCCTGTGTAGTGCGGTTGAACACTCCTATCACAAACAGGTTGCCTAAACAAAGACTAGCAGCTCTGAGTGACAGGCTGACTGAACATATTCCCTGCTCCTGTTCCTCTCCATCGACTCCACACAATTAAATCATTAGGCACACCGCTAAGTTCAATCAAACACCTCCACATTTCCAATTATACAGTAATGTCTCTGTGTGTGTTTATCAAATGTATTTGTCACATGCGTTGAATACCACAGTGAAATACTTACTCACAAGCCCTTATCCAACAATGTCGTTTTAAGAAAAATAACAGTTAATAAAGTATTTACTAAAATGAACTAAAGTATAAAATAAAAATATATAAAAAAAGAAGAAAATTGAAAAATAACAAATAATTAAAGAGCAACAATAAAATAACAAGGCTATATTTATTTAACTAGGCAAGTCAGTTATGAACAAATTCTTATTTACAATGAAGGCCTAGGAAGAGTTGGTCAGCTCAGGGATTCGATCTAGCAAACTTTTAGTTAATGGCCCTACGCTCTCACCACTAGGCTACCTGCCTGCAGAGGGTAGTGGTACAGAGTCAATGTGCAGGGGCACAGGTTGGTCAAGTTGAGGTACAGGTTAGTCGAGGTTAGTCGAGTTGAAGGTAGCAGAGAGAACAGTCTATGACTAGGGTGGCTGGAGTTTTTGTACATTTTTAGGGCCGTCCTCTGACACTGCCTATTACAGAGGTTCTGAATGGCAGGAAGCTTGGTCCCAGTGATGTACTGAGCCGCACGCACTATCCCCTGTAGTGCCTTGCGGTTCGGAGGCCGAGCAGTTGCCATAACAGGTGGTGATGCAACCAGACAGGATGCTCTAGATGGTACATTTGTAGAACTTTTTGAGAATCTGAGGACCCATGCCAAATCTTTTCAGTGTCGTTAGGGGAAATGGGCGTTGTTTTGCCCTCTTCATGACTGTCTTGGTTTGTTTGGACCATGATAGTTCGTTGCACCAAGGAACTTGAAACTCTCAATCCCATTGATGAGAAGGGGAGCGTGCTCGGTCGTCCTTTTCCTGTAGTCCACAATCATCCCCTATGTCTTGATCACGTTGAGGTATAGGTTGTTTTCCTTGCACCACACTGCCAGGTCTCTGACATCCTCCCTCAAATAAAATCAAAGTTAATTTGTCACGTGCGCCGAATACAACAGATAAAATGCTTACTTACAGGCTCTAACCAATAGCGAGAAAAAAAAGGTATGTGTGTGTGTGTGTGTGTGGGGGGGGGTAAGTAAAGAAATAAAACAACAGAAAAAAGACATTTGAAAATAAGAGTAGCAAGGCTATATGCAGACACCGGTTAGTCAGGCCTACTGAAGTAGTATGTACATGTAGGTATGGTTAAAGAGAGTAGCAGTAGTGTAAAAATAGGGGTGGCGGGTGATGGGATACAATGCAGATAGCCCGGTGAGCCAATGTGCGGGAGCACTGGTTGGTCGGGCCAATGAGGTAGTGTGTACATGAATGTATAGTTAAAGTGAATATGCATCTATGATAAACAGAGAGTAGCAGAAGCGTAAAAGAGGGGTTGGGGGGGCACACAATGCAAATAGTCCGGGTAACCATTTGGTTACCTGTTCAGGAGTCTTATGGCTTGGGGGTAAAAACTGTTGAGAAGCCTTTTTGTCCAAAACCTGGCACTCCGGTACCGCTTGCCGTGCGGTAGAAGAGAGAACGGTCTATGACTGGGTGGCTGGGGTCTTTGACAACTTTCAGGGCCTTCCGCTGACACCGCCTGGTGTAGAGGTCCTGGGTGGCTGGCAGCTTTGCCCCAGTGATGTACTGGGCCGTACGCACTACCCTCTGAAGTGCCTTGAGGTAGGAGGCCAGGCAATTACCGTACCAGGCAGTGATAAATTCGGTCATGATGCTCTCGATGTTGCAGTTGTAGAACCTTTTGAGGATCTCAGGACCCATGCCAAATCTTTTTAGTTTCCTGAGGGGGAATAGGCTTTGTCGTGCCCTCTTCACAACTGTCTTGGTGTGTTTGGACCTTTCTAGTTTGTTGTGGATGTGGACACCAAGGAACTTGAAGCTCTCAATCTGTTCCACTACAGCCCCGTCAATGAGAATGGGGGCGTGCTCGGTGCTCCTTTTCCTGTAGTCCACAATCATCTCCTTAGTCTTTGTTACGTTGAGGGATAGGTTGTTATTCTGGCACCACCCGGCCAGGTCTCTGACCTCCTCCCTATAGGCTGTCTAATCGTTGTCGGTGATCAGGCCTACTACTGTTGTGTCGTCTGCAAACTTAATGATGTTGTTGGAGTTGTGCCTGGCCATGCAGTCGTGGTGAATAGGGAGTACAAGAGGGGACTGAGCACATACCCCTGGGGAGTGCCAGTGTTGAGGATCAGCGTGGCAGATGTGTTGCCACCTACCCTCACCACCTGGGGTGGCCCTTCAGGAAGTCCAGGATCCAGTTGCAGAGGGAGGTGTTTAGTCCCAGGATCCTTAGCTTAGTAATGAGCTTTGAGGGTACTATGGTGTTTAACGCTGAGTTGTAGTCAATGGATAGCATTCTCACATAGGTGTTCCTTTTGTCCAGGTGGGAAAGGAGATTGCATCATCTGTGGATCTGTTTGTGCGGTGTGCAAATTGGAGTGGGTCTTGGGTTTCTGGGATAGTGGTGTTAATGTGAGCCATTTCCAGCCTTTCAAAGCACTTCATGGCTACGGACATGAGTGCTACGGGTCTGTAGTCATTTAGGCAGGTTGCCCTTGTGTTCTTGTGCACAGGGACTATGGTGGTCTGCTTGAAACATGTTGGTATTATAGACTTAATCAGGGACATGTTGAAAATGTCAGTGAAGACACCTGCCAGTTTGTCAGCACATGCCCGGAACACACGTCCTGGTAATCCATCTGGCCTCGCAGCCTTGTGTATTTTGACCTGTTTAAAGGTCTTACTCACGTCGGCTATGGAGTGCGTGATCACACAGTCATCCGGAACAGCTGATGCTCTCATGCATGCCTCAGTGTTGCTTGCCTCGAAGCGAGCATAGAAGTGATTTAGCTTGTCTGGTAGGCTCATGTTACTGGGCAGCTCGCAACTGTGCTTTCCTTTGTAGTCTGTAATAGTTTGCAAGCCCTGCCACATTCGACAAGCGTCATAGACGGTATAGTATGATTCAATCTTAGTCCTGTACTGATTCTTTGCCTGTTTGATGGTTCGTTGCAGGGCACAGAGCGATATCTTGTAAGCTTCCGGGTTAGAGTCCCGCACCTTGAAAGCGGCAGCTCTACCCTTTAGCTCAGTGCGAATGTTGTCTGTCATCCATGGCCTCTGGTTGGGGTATGTACAGTGCCTTGCGAAAGTATTCGGCCCCCTTGAACTTTGCGACCTTTTGCCACATTTCAGGCTTCAAACATAAAGATATAAAACTGTATTTTTTTGTGAAGAATCAACAACAAGTGGGACACAATCATGAAGTGGAACGACATTTATTGGATATTTCAAACTTTTTTAACAAATCAAAAACTGAAAAATTGGGCGTGCAAAATTATTATCGGGATAACCACCGAACGTTAGAATGGTACAGAAGTACTTTGAATTCAGAGCACATTTCTTTACACAGCTCACTGAAGATGCGATGCCTCAGTTCGCACATAGTTCACGCATTCCACTACAATTTTTAATACTTCTGCCAGTTTTGTAGGCAAGGTTTTTGTTGCCAACGCATGCCTGTGCAGAATACAATGCATAACAATGATGTGTGGTGCATCGGCTTTCACTAGCGGACCAAAACCAGACTTTCTTCCCAGCATGACTGGAGCTCCGTCCGTACAAACTGCAGAAACCATATCCCACGAAAGATTGTTGTCTTTGAAGAAGTCATCCACAAGTTTCTTCACATCGGCTGCCTTAGTTGTTGTTGTAAGAGGCTTACAAAATAAAAAAATCTTCCTTTATCACATCGTCTTTCACATAACGCACGAATACAGCAAGCTGGCTTAGATTAGAAACGTCTGTGGTCTCGTCGAGTTGAAGGCTGAATTTTGCCGGGCTTGAAATCAGAACTGCAACTACTTGAGCCAAGATGTCTTTGCTCATGTCCTCTATTCTGTCGCTGATGGTGTCATTTGAAAGAGGAATTTGGGATAACTCAACTTCAGCCTCTTTTCCCAGCATGATATTCGCCATCTTCAACACAGCTGGTTTTATGAGTATTTCACCAATGGTGTGTGGTTTGCGATCAGGTAAGAAACTTTGTACGATGCTGTGAGGATCGGTTTGTTGATGGGTACAAAGCCGAGAACAGGCAGAGTAGCCTTTTCATCGAATCTGGCTCTCTTCACCTTGAATTCAGCGAGCGTTGTGTTCTTGTATTTTCCATCTCCATGCAGCTTAAGGAAGTGTTCTTAGTTTTGCCGGTGCTAGACTAGAATTGCTCAACTTGGCATTGCAAATCATGCAGTTAGGACGCTGACTCCCATCACGTTCCATTATACATGTGAATCCATATTGTACATATTCGTCTGACCACTTTCTTTTTTTGCTCAACATAGTAAGTATGAAGTGATTAAAATATTAAGAAAGAAATCACAAGACGTACCATCACGACAGTCACAAGTCGACTACTGAGCGCACCAAATTCCCTGCAGCACATATAGGCCAAGCGATGTAGCGTGATCACCTGCAGCCAATGATGGCCAAGCGGGGCGTGTCATCACCCCTAGGGTTCGATCGAACCCACGTTAAGAACCACTGGTCTAATTGCTGCAAAGAAACCACTACTAAAGAAACCAAAAACAAGAAGAGACTTGCTTGTTCCAAGAAACATGAGCAATGGACATTAGATTGGTGGAAATTTGGCCTTTGGTCTGATGAGTTCAAAGTTGAGATTTTTGGTTATAACCACTGTGTCTTTGTGAGACGCAGAGTAGGTGAATGGATGATCTCCGCATGTGTAGTTCCCACCATGAAGCAGTGGTGACACTGTTGGTGATTTATTTAGAATTCAAGGCACACATTTAACCAGCTATCTGCAGCGATACTCCATCCCATCTGGTTTGTGCATATTAGGACTATCACTTGTTTTTCAACAGGACAATGACCCTACACACATCCAGGCTGTGTAAGGGCTATTTGACCAAGAGGGAGAGTGATGGAGTGCTGCATCAGATGACCTGACCCCCACAATAATCTGACCTCAACCAAAGTTGAAATGGTTTGGGATGAGTTGGACTGCAGAGTGGAGGAAAAGCAGGCAACAAGTGCTCAGCATATGTGGAAACTCCATTAAAACTGTTGGAAAGGTTTCCAGGTGAAGCTGGTTGAGAGAATGCTAAGGGTTTAAAAAGCTGTCATCAAGGCAAAGGGTGGCTACAATGTAGAATATATTTTGATTTGTTTAACACTTTTTAACCCTTTTTTCGTTACAGTATGATTCCATATGTGTTATTTCATATTTTTAGAAAATAGTCAAATGAAGAAAAACCCTTGAATGTCCAAATATTGACTGGAACTGCACATATATATATAAATAATAATACAATTTATATATTTATACAAATATATATAATGGGGATTGGAAATAATGCAGACAATTACATTGCACATTGATTGTGATAGAAGCCCCCCCCCCACTCCAAAACATTTTTTATTTCTCAAATAAATAGGGCTCAAATAGGGCTCAAATATAATTTCAGCCATGTATTTCAAGAATCACAATCTTACCCGTTTCTAACTATAGAATACATTTCAGAACAATCAGAGGTGATTGGTGTCATGGTTTGACATGGAACAGCTCAGAATATAAGAAAGGATCTCTTGCTATTGGGTTTTACTGTCAGGGCAGAAAACACCTGCCCAGACTCTCTCAAAATGAAACAATTTCCCCCACAGCTCGAACACATTCATCCACACTGTCTATTCAGAGACCTCAATGGAACAATTACTTTTTTTTGTTTAAGTCCAAAGGAAATTACCTTCAACTGTTAGTCATATGCTATTTTGTATCCT